>NW_026695386.1:79824-176429 GCF_029851405.1 Lichtheimia ornata
TTGTACTTCATTCAGTTACGTATTGCTCCAAGAAAAACTGCCCAAGTTCGCATCAACTTAGTTATGAGGAGTTGTGTAATAACCCCGAGGTTCATATCGCTGTCCTTGAACGCATGAGCCGAACAGCAGCGAGCTGAAATGCGTGGATTTGAATTATTCAAGGCTATCCATCTCGATTCAAAGCCTTTCGCTGTCAAAACAACCTGCTTGCCATCGCTCAACTTCGCAACGGCCGACTCGCAAATTCTTCAAGGAGATCGAACAGCTGTACCAAAGCTCGCCAATCCATCAGCTGGCAGTGCTGCTCGTTTATAAAGGATGGTGGTTCAACATGTGTGAGAAGTGGTTCCCACTGAGCATAGATGATCTATTATTGCCGAGCATTAGCGCCATTAGATAAACCCGCGAAACGATGTACCTTTAGCAAAGCTGCCTACGTATTCTTCTTCTATTAGCATTTACACGTCGATGATACATGCTAACTTGATGCGTGATCGAACGCTCCTCGTCTGCAAGGCAAAAACGAGCCCGCATATTACCTACAACAAAAGATCCTTGTAGCAGGCTTGTTTTTTGGTAAGATCACTTTCTGGTCAACCACGACTTCCCATTTTTATGTATGAACAACACTTCCCATGCACGTATACGGGTAAATGTACTCCTCCCATATTTTGCTAGCTCAGTCAAATTCGCTCGGATCGAAACTTGGATGGTGATGCTCGGCTGGAGCAGGAGAATCGTTCACATGCATTGATTTGGGCAACAATGAGTGAATGGGAGGAATGGGCTATTAGCTCGCTGTGGACTGGTGTGGATAGCCATAAAGTATAATCCATCAATCCTTCCAGTCATGCAAAGTAGCTGTGTTACTGAGCGACCCTCTGCATCTTTGGCTCTGGCGAAGTCCACCTATGACAATGAACAAAGACCACTCTTCATATAGCATCACGCTTACAAACATAAAAATTGCCTGTATCTCAAACTTTACAATGAAACGTGGGCTCTTTGTAGATCAACGTGCTTGTCGGAGTTCAAAGTCTTGTGTCAAAGTATAAAGTTCCATCGTGAGCGATCCAAGATTCACCAATCGCTACCAATGAAAACTGGATCTGGGGGTCGGCCTCTTCGATGCGACGACGACCAAAAAATATTTTTGGGCTGTTTGCGACAGTGAACGAAACTTTCACACAAGGTGCTGTTGGCCAAGCCGAGCCCATTGCTCTATTCAAAACCCCACGTTTCATTGTAAAGTTTGGAGATACAATCCTGCTATGTTTGTAAGCGTGATATATGCAGGTGATACAACAATTATCCGATGGGTGGACCTAACAAGCAAGCATTGAAGATCGTGTTGTGTAACACAGCTACGTTTGCATGAATGAAAGGGTCAATGTATAATTACTTTACGGATCATCTAGGAACAGGCATGTATTGCTATTTAAAACGCTTTTATCGGTATTCCATTATTGTTGCGAGATCCACTGCATGGGGCGATGCCCCTATCTAGACATTCATTTCCATGATTCAATTATCTTGATCCGGAAGGCATTTGTTGAAGCTGAATAAAGAAGAAGATTACATCACTCTGGACATAAAGCACGCTCGATGTAGCCCAACTGAAGTAATCTTGTGTAGGAGGCGTAACTCAACCAAATCAGCTCGGATCAACCTACTTTAATCATGGAAATGAATGTCTAGAGCAGGAGCATCGTCACCTACAATAAGATACACAAAAGTTAGAGATGCACAAAAGTGGCTATTGGCTATGACACATGCATTACAATAAGTTGTACCTTATCATACAGGTCCACAAAGTCCAAACTTTTAGCTGATTTACCCAAAGGTCCTTCTGCATCTTTGGCTCTGCCAGAAGATGTGCTGACCAGCAGCAATGAACAGACCTTCTCTTAGCATCCGCTTGTATAAAGATGCCTGCTCCGAACACAATCAAACATTGAGGTTTTATTCAGAGCAATGTGCTCAACCATTGCCTTCTGGCAATTTGGTGCAATCAAGCTGTAATCCAGTTGCAATCGTCGCTACCCGTAGAACTGGATCTGAGGTCAAACTCTTCAACGACGACCGAAAAATATTTTGGGCTAGTTGTTGACATTGAGCAGTGAGCTTTCCACAAGGTGCTGCGCCCTAATAATAGCGGCGCGCGCTATTAAACCCCGTTTTAATTTGTAAGTTCGGAATAATTTCTCTATGTTTGTAAACGTGATGCTATATGGGAAGTGGTCTTTGTTTGTCAAATCTGCTGGATTTTCAGCGGGCAAAAGATGCGAGAGGGACCTCTTTGCTAATAACTCAACGGCTTCTTTATAAACTGGAAGGATGAAGGATGATACTATATACTATTGACAAAAGCCCGTACATTGCGAGCTAACAGCCATTTCACTACACAATAGCCACTGTTGTCCTCATGACATGTGGGCGATTCTCACTATTTCAGACGACTGTTTCCATAATTGGATTGTATTCAGTCCGGGATTGGTTGTTGAGATACAGCTAAAAAGACGGATTGCATCAATCCGCATCTGTGCTGTATCTGTGTTGCTCAACTGAAGTAACCTTGTATGAGCGTAGCTCCATAAATCAACTCGGATCAACTAATCCAATCATGGAAATGAATGTCTGAAGCAGGAGCATCGTTCCACTGTCATGAGATGAACGCTTGTGCCGATTGTGAGGAAATGGCTGTTAGCTCTGTGCGTGGGATATTGTCAATGGTATATAGTATCATCCTTCCATCCTTCTGATCTTAAAAGTAGCTGAGTTACACAAAGAGGTCCCTCTGCATCTTTTGCTCTGCCAGAATCCAGCGACTTGACATTAAACAAAGACCACTTCCCATATAGCATCACGCTTACAAACATAAAGGTGCCTGTATCTCCGAACTTTACAATCAAGCGTGGGGTTTTGAATAGAGCAATGTACTTGACACGGCCAACAGCACCTTGTCGCGAAGTTTCACGTTCAGTATACCTTCAACCCAAAAATATTTTTTGGTCGTCGTCGTCGAAGAGTTTGACCCCCAGATCCAGTTTGGCTGGTAACGACATTGCAGCGTCCAGGATTGGCAAGCTTGATCGTGAAACTTGCACCAGGTGCAGTTGGCCAAGCCGAGCACATTGCTCTAATAAAAACCCCACGTTTGATTGCCAAGTTCATGCAGGCACCTTTATGTTTGTAAGCAGTGATGCCATATGTCAAGAAGTGGGTCTTTGTTCATTACCAAGTAGGTGGACTTCTGGCAGAATAAAGATGCAGAGGACCTCTTTGGATAACTCAGCAAAAAATTTGGACTTCAGGGACCTTGCATGACAGGTACGCAAATCCTCATTTGGAATGCATGCATTGGCAGCTAATAGCCACTTTTGTGTATTCTTAACTTTTGTGCATTCTATTGTAGGTGGACGTGCTGCTCTAGACATTCATTTCCATGATTAAAGTAGGTTGATCCGAGCTGATTTGGTTGAATTCCGCTCACACAAGATTAACCAGTTGGGCTACATCGAGCGTGCTTTATGTCCAGAGTGATGTAATCTCTCTTTATCCACAGCTCAGTCAAATCGGCTCGGATGGTCAAGATAATTGAATCATGGAAATGAATGTCTAGAGCAGGGGCATCGTTCCCATGCAGTGGATCTCGCAACAATAGGCTTGACTGGATAAAAGTGGTCGTTGCTTCAACAGCCATCCTGTTCTCGATGATCTGCAAAGTAATTATACACTGACTCTTTCTTCCAGCCTGACAGCTGTGTTACACAACACGACCACCATCACATCTGCCAAGGTCCCACCTACTTGACAATGAACAAAGACCACTCTTCATATAGCATCACGCTTACAAACATAAAGGTACCTGTATCTCCGAACTTTACAATGAAATGTGGGGTTTGAATAGAGCAATGGGCTCGGCCAGCCAACAACGCCGCCAGCTACGAAAGTTTTCACGTTCAATGTCGCAAACAGCTGGTATTTTTGATACATCGTCGTCGAAGGGTCGACCGCGATCAGTTTGGCTGGTAGCGACATTGCGAATCTGAAAGTTCTTCCGATGAACTTCATACTTTGACACAGATTCCTTTGACCCCGACAAGCACGTTGATCTGGTAAAGAGCCCATTCATTGTAAAGTTGAATACAGGTTTTATGTTTTACATGCCTTAAGTGTGATGCTATATGAAAAGAGTTCTTTTCGATTTCATTGTAAAAGTGTATTTTTGTATGCTAATGGTTTTTATTGGGGATATCTTTTAAATGGTCTACTGTATCAACTGAATCGGGGGGACAAAGGGTGGGATGTCTAGCAATGGGTGAATCAAGGTATTCGTATGCCGATGATGGTCCAAAGATCTCTTGTGGGAGAAACATTACCGTCATAGCCCAAAATAATTTGGAGGATGAGCCTAACCGGTCTTGGTAAAAACAAAGCAAAAGCTGGTTGGTTGTTGTGGTTGTAAGAGGATAGCGTGCCATGCCATCTCGGGTGTAACGTGTGAGGGAGCTTGGATGGTACAGGGGCATCGTCCAGAATACTCGTT
Source organism: Lichtheimia ornata (assembly GCF_029851405.1). Lineage (NCBI taxonomy): Eukaryota > Fungi > Mucoromycota > Mucoromycetes > Mucorales > Lichtheimiaceae > Lichtheimia > Lichtheimia ornata. The sequence continues at coordinate 84,374 of NW_026695386.1, forward strand.
TGAAGGGACAGTCCAAAAACATATGGCGAGAGGTTTTCCTTCACCAAGCAAAGCTGACAAATCGGGGTGGGATGTTTCACTGGCATGAGTCGATGAAGGTGTTGAGTTGTCGATAGATGATGGTGGAGAATACGCCACCAAATGGTACGAGACCCGTGTGGCATTCGTAGCTTTTAAAACGTTTCAGGGATGGTAAGGTGCAATAGTCGTTTCAATGGTGGTAGTGGATGTTTTGGATCGCCAATAAGCTCTGAGTTGTCCCGTTCAGCTTTGGTGACGTAATAACGAGGTGGTTGTTGTGGAACGTGAAGCGGGATATTCCTTGGATGGTAGACACCATGAGTTCAAATCGGGCAATGGTGGATTGGAGCTAAGTGGGTTGTCGGCAGTGGTGTGGGTTTGTAGTGTTGGATGTAACGTCATGGTACCTTGTTCAACGGCTTCGAGAACACGTGCCATTGCTTGTCGAATGCGTGTAGCATATTTGATGGTCAGCTTGCGGTCACGGTTTATCCATCGGTAAACGTTTGAAACGAGGATTTTGAGTGTGGGGAGTGGGGTGGTGGTTAGGGAGAGCAAAGGTGAGGTTGCGGAAGAGGATGTTGAGAAAATCATGTGGAGAGCTTGTCAATAGGAAATTCAGGTAATCTAGCTGACAATTGAAGGAGGTGTTGGATATGGGGAAATCAGACATAAACGAATTAATGGGGGGAGGAAGAAAAAAGTGTGTAGATGCGCGTGGTTGACCAGTATACAAATGGAAGAGATGGGCGAGGAATGAGGAGATAAATGGGGGATGAGATTGGAAGGCGAATGGTGTAGAACCCGTTGAAGATATACATGATGAAGTGCAGATGTTGATCCTGAATATCCACCGGGCTGGCTCACCTTGTGAGCGTGGTAAACAACAAGTTGACCAGCTCGGATATGGAAAAAAATTGCACATACTTACGAATCAGTGTTTGACACTTCTGAATCCATTGGTTTAGGGACGACACAAACCCGTAGTACATGCCGCAGCCGAGATAAAAACGGGAAGTTACCTTTGTGGCTTTCCCCGAAATTGAGAGCGTACGTTGTTGTGGTAGGTGTACGTGGTCTCAAGCTTGGTGTAAAGGCTGCTCAAAAAGCTATCAAATGATGAGGCTCATGGTGATAGAGGGAGTATCCCAGGTATGTCCAAGCCGTTGGAGAAGTACGATCATGCCATTAGGCATTAATCGTGTGTAACATGTGTTGCCATGAGGGATTAGAGTTCATACCAGTGGGGAAAACCACGGTCTTGTTGAGAGTTAACTTTGCCATTGGACGCCAATTTGTATGTCGTAAGATATTTTGTAACCGAATATTGCCATTCGGTGGGTGTACGAAGGAATACCAACGAAGTCATCAGCATACGCCATGCTGCTGATTGGTGGAATGGTAATGATGTATACAAGATTAGTACGAATGGATGCGGTGATTCCATTTGGTCATGCTTGGATTGGTCAAAGGTGATCCTAATAATGGGGTCGGACATAAGGGTGCGGATAAGGGGTTCAAAGGCAAGGTTAAATAGAAGGGAGAGATGGGATCACCTTGACGTAATCCACGAAGTTGAGACACGGGAGAAGATAGCCATCCAACCAATAGATACAGGAGATAGAGGTGGAAAGAAGAGGTGGAGGAGGGAATCAATGAATTGAGTAGAATCCAAACCTTGTCATTACCTGCGCAAGAAGATAATCCGAATGTACTCTGTCATAGCTTTTCTCGGTCAAGTAACACACCCACTGATGGAGATGATGGAGAGAAACGCCGAACATGATGCATGAGGTTTTTTGCCTGCAACCATTGTCTGAGATAAGTCGTTTGGCCAAAAAGCCAGTCTGAAAAAGGGTTGATTAAGCGATGCATGATGGGTTGTAACCGGTTCGCCAACAATTTGGTAAATGGTTTCGCATCCAATTAATCAATGACAATGGGCGCCAGTTGGCCAAAAGACATTAGGTCTCCTTTCTTAAACGCCGAGCCGCCTCGATTGACAACCACGAACGAGGATACAAGTTGTGAAGGTGTGATTCATCACTAAGAGTAGCAGCTGGTCCGCGGTTCCCACGTTTGCATGTGTTGAGTAATTCAAAGGTAAACCATCAATAAGACTTGCCCAAAGGTGCGTGTTATTGAAGGCGAACAAACAAAGTCCCAAAGAAAATGGTCGCATGAGATTGTCTCCTTGTGTTGCTGTCACTTGCACTGGAAGGAATAAGTATCTTGTCAACAGCAGCCTGAGTCAATCTCGGTAGAGGGTATAAGATCCTTCATAATAGTAGCTTGAGCATGTTTGGTATCCACCCATGGTGGTGAAAATTCCCCGAGTCAGCCGTAGGTCACGGAGATGGTGGATGGTGGTGGCGGCCTGTCGTTGTTTCAACACTTTGAAGAAGTACTTGTTCGTTCCGCTTCTTTCGTGCCATCAGGTTGCTGTTCGTAACAACATTTGTTTCGTAACACGTTCTTGTGATGTTGGCAATTTCTTTTTCAAGAGGTGGCAGTCGTGGGTCTCAGAGCATATGTTCGTTGTATGATAACATGTCGACGACGCGTTGTAAAGTACAGTGTTGTTTGGTGGTATGGCGGTGGCGGAAGCTGTAATCAATAGCTGTTTTCGCTTTAAAACCGCTTTGAGGTTGTCCCAGCATGCTTGTGGATCCCATTTCAATGAGCTCATCATCAATTGTGTAAAGTACTCCTTCACTGTATCCTGTAACAATAGATCAAATGGAGGTTGGCCCAATAGCAGTGGGTTAAAACGCCAACAGCCAGGGCCGGTGTCCATGCTGTGTATTCGAAAATCCACCATCAGCATCTCATGGTCAGTCCAAGCACGTGACATATGCCATTGCTGAGCATTAAATCATGGAGTGGAGGTGATGGGTGCAAAAGACGTAGTCCACAGTGGTAAGTTTATTTGATGGTATGTAGGTGCTGCCGTAGGAGGAGAAAGCATACCATTGATCTCTGGATACATGCAATTGTGAAAGTGCTCCAACAGAAATTGGCCCCATGGTCACGGAGTCTTGAATGCAACTTGGTGTGAAGATGGGTGTTGAAATCGCCTATGACAAAAAGCACGGTTCGGAAGATCTGTAAAACAGGGTAAATCGGGAGGAGGAAAAACTCTGGTCGTCGATCCCGCTAGAAGATGCATAAAGGACCACAATACGACACAAGCCCAACAGGCGGCTGGAAATGGTGGATACAATACAACGTTGAATTGAAGTGTCACGCAGGTATTGGAAAGTGTGAAGGAGAGTTGAGGCAATAAGGGCACAATGTTTAGTGAAGCAAGAAGAGGAATTGGGGAAAAGGCGGTGTAAGTAGAGAGATGTCTTGGTTAGTAAGTGTTGGAGCATGCGTTGGGATACTTCCTGTAGAGCGAGTAAATCAATGTTGAGATGCTGTGATCGTAGGTGTCGAACAAATTGAGATTGTGCCTCTTTGAATAGCGACAGTGACAAAGAGGCAGGTCGTGCTGTATTATTATTTATCATATTATTGGTGATGCTGTGGGTCAGGTGATTCCCCGGCGGATTGTTGTAAACGTTGTTGGCTCATGTTACGTGTGACACACGTATTGCTGGATGCTGTATCAGGATTTTGGTTTCTTAGGTGTTGGCGTGTGCTGATGCTGATCGTGGTCGATATTAGGGTCGTTGTTGTCGATTTCATTCTATGGTCGTTGTCATGTTGAGTGTGGTGTCAATGATCATTCGATTGTCGACGTTGTCGGTAGTTGGATTGCTAGAGTCTTTGAGCTTGGTAGTTATCTGTATGTTGATCTTCAACATCGGGTTGAGAAGCTGTATCAGTATGCTGATCTGTGGTTGAATTGGATCTATTATCATCGATGATGGATAGAAGGTGCTGTAGTAGTCATCTCCGAATCGCATGATCATCATCTACAATATTGCTGTGGTTGGGTACGTGTCAAGAAGCTGAAGATCGGTCAATGAATCCACCGCAGCGGCTTGGCGTTCACGGTATGCAACAGGACAATGTCGACGAAAATGGCCTTTTTGGTGGCAGTGGAAACGAGTGAGTTCTTGAAGTTTGGGGCATTCCATCTTGCGATGACCTTGAGTGTTGCAATAACAGCAAAGAAGGTGCGTTTTTCAGCAGAACTGGGAACACATCATCCCAAACCTCAATGGGGATAAGGCGGCGGGTGAGTGGTCTGTCGTGGGGCTTATCATCCGACAACATGGCACCCGAAGGTGTGGATGTGTCCAAAATGACGGTAGCCTCTCCTTCGAAGGTTTCAATTCAGGTTCAACGTATAGGCGGATTTGGCAGACTACGACCGGCCTCCTTGTTTTTCAATACTTGCTCGATGACATCTTGTGACATAAAGAAATGGTAGGTGAAAAAGTTGACCTTGGTAATTTCTGCATCAGCTGACAATGCGTTTGTGTAGCACGATAGTGACGCCATCATAGGTGACACCATCCGTTAAGCTTTGTCTCTTGCGGTATCTCTTCCGAAACGTGCTCTCAATTAACAATGAACGTGGGTTGCGTGAACGTGAGATGGTTCTTGCTCCGAGGATAGTGCCTAGTTGTTTGATCGTCTAGTGACGATAGCCTTAGATGGGAAGTTGGTGCCAAAGTCGAAGATTACGGCATTAAGGATTCAAAGCTCTAGTGAGGATTGTTTCTGCCTGACACGCACGTCGAGCCTCTTCATAACCTTGCTCTTCAAAGAGGCTGATGCTTTTATTAGGACAACATTGTTGAAGACCTTACGTCCTGGGGGAAGTTGACCTGTTGCCATGGTAAGGAGTGTTGGTGTAGGGTTGAGTGAAATGTGATTGGTCCAGTCAGAAAAATTGGTAGCAGGAAGACCCTTCCTCATTGTAAAATGTGCGACTACAATAGAGCCAAAGATGCAGAGGGATGTGTTGTGTAACACAGCTCACTGGGTGGTACTAGAAAGGATCAATGCATGATAATACATACTATGATAATAGTTCATAAACTGCCAGCTAACAGCCCCTTCCTCCAATTCGTCTTTGTTGCTAATTCCACTGCATGGGAACTATTCCTCTGCTCCAGCCGAGCATTTCCATCATTCAACTTTCTTGATCTGAGAGGATTTGGCTGAGCTACGCCCAAACAGCAAACATGAAAATTAATGAATTGCAGACCCTGCGAATGTCTCCGTCTCTCAAACTTTTGGACGCTCCCATTCAAAATTTTCAAATGAAGCGTGTTGTCTCTATTAGAAAAAGTTGATCAGTATGCTCGAGAGCACCCTTCTGACCAATTTCAAATTGGATGTGGGCAACTTCGGGGCGGTGGGCCGTCCACTCTTACGTTCCCGTGTCCATCGCCTCTCCTACATTTGGGCCGCCCCGCATTTTAAATCTTCACAATGAAACATGAGGTCTTTTTTAGACCAGCGTGATCAGCATTCCCAAGAGCATATTGTGTGAAAGTTTCAGGTTCGAGATGGACAAACTCAATATCAAGGATTGATGTACAGGTTCATGCATTTATACAAGAAGTGTCCGATCTATTTAATTTCCACCTCTTCCACACCCAGCCTCTTCCCTCTTCCTCCCATTCTCAACTGTTTGCCCCATTCAAGTACATCTACCACCTGCGAACGATTGTCCTGCTTCAACCCACCATGTCAACCCTACGATTGTCTTGATCTGATTGTCTTTGACCGATTGGCAAGTCCATGGCGTGTACACAGCTTTCTTGTCACTCTACTACAGCATACGCCTTACACCTTCTCTTGTACAATCGTCGACCGCAATCAAACGCAACAGCATTCATTCCAGCAATTGCTATTAGCAAGGTCTTTACTCCATTGTATAAAACAGCGTTCTCTACTTGCAGCAACTTGTCATACAGCCTTTTTCACGTGAATAGCAGATAGCTATTGCATGATTTATGTACGTATAGCTACTTGCATTAATACTATGGAGGATATGGATCTGATATTGCTTTGATGCATGGGAAGGATCTGGATACATACGATGTGTGGAAAGGGAGCTTGTTCACATGTCAACTTGAGCATGATGTTTGATGCTATCATCCTGAACGCTTGGTGAATCCCAGTACCGTACTGTACACGCTATTCCGTATCCATGGCAGCTACTACCACTCATCCTTTGTGTGACCTGTCAACCAAGTCCAACCATCATCCAACTCTATGTTTTGTGCATTACTCGCCTTCATGCATCAAGAGCAACTCACATCCATGCACTCACGTTTGAATATTGCATCACCAAGGATAGAGACTTTCCATACGATGTATCTTTCCCATTGAGCAATTTTCGTTGTACTTTTCGATCTTTCTCTTGTGAATGAATTTGGATTAAAGGATTACTTTGAAAGAAAGGCTATCGTCACCAACATTATCAAACGTCTCTTTTGTCTACGTATCACATTTACCTCCAACTTTGCGTGGGGATGGCCTGTGTGATCCCATGTATTGGTCTTTGTGATCATCTTTGTTGGTGTTCATTGTTAGTGGTGCTCATTGTTGGTTGTCTTTGTGTGAAGTCTCCCCCTTCCTTCAATCTTATTTCTTGGCTATCGATGGCTTTAATGCAAAACAAAGACTAGCTCTTGATCACGTAGACGGGAGTGAATATCACAATCACACAACGAGGCTTGAATTTGTCCACGACGTCAAGCAATACTTCAACCACAGCTATCGGAAATCAAGTGATGGTTACAATTTAGTGAGCATGTCATTCATTTAATGCACGAGAAATGAAATGAGGGATCAGTGTCTCATAATGCCGAGGTTCATATCGCTGTTCTTGAACGCATGACGGAGAATGATGACAAGCGGGATGAGATGCGTGGATGATATGGATTTGTCAAGGCTATCAGCCTCGGCTCAAAGCTCCTCTGTTATTGTCAAAAAACCATCTTGCCTGCACCATCATCACTCAACATTAAATGACCAGAAGCTTTTAACTTCATTCAAAAGGAAATCGAATAACACTTGATGACACATCCTTTGATAATACAGCCCGGTTTTAGATTGTGTGAGAAAATGATGCCATTAGATATAGAACATGACTCTATCAATCAGATGATATATTATTGCTTGCGATTAAACCATATGCGTAAATACACATAGCGGCAATGTTGATCGATGTGATTGTAGTACACTGGAGAGACGTCAATAACACGTGCCTTTCATTCATTGTGCATTATAATACATGGAGGCTGTCATCCTTCCAACAAGCCTGCGTCTCATGTTTTTAAGGGTGGATAATAGGCTGCTTGTGTTTTTACATTGGACTTTAAGGATCTGCACAGAAATGCGGCATTACTGCATTGAGCAACGAATAGGGTCTAGAAGTAGCTGAAAGGATGGAATGTTTTCCAAGAGCGCTACGCCGATCATTTTGTATCCGCCATCTACTAAGGTCAACTTCCCACCAATGTACGCACGTTGTTCCAAAGACCAGCCACAATGTAGCACTACCACCCATGAAGCCTAACAATACTCCCACACACACAACACCATGGACATTTACGTGATGTTGACTACAAGCCTTTACTTTTTGAAAGCATCACGTGTGCTGAATTCCGACATGCACTATTTACCTTGCCGATAGTTATTAAGAGCAAGCTGTCAATCATCTGTCAATATTTTATTAGCAGGGACAATTCCTCCGCGACAGCAAAAAGGAGCTATACCGAAAATGAAGGCGGTACGTTTTAGGCCAGCTAAAACAAGAAGCAATGTAGTGCGAATGGGGTTGATCTTCTTTCATGTGACACAATCAGTTGGTGTGTGTCACCGACGGACGCCTCACCACATGTGTGCGTCCGCTTTTGATGTGGTGTGCACAGAGCATCAAAGGAGAGGTATATGGGAATCTATGCCGTATCCAGAAAAGTGGCAGCGTTGATAGCTTTGAAGAAACCTCATGTTTACCCAATGCATTCATGTTATAGATGGATGGTAAGTAAAGCTACGTACCCCCACACATACGCGTTTTCATCGTTGTCAAGACTATTAAAAAAAGCAACCCTCTCACGAGAAGAATGAAACGGAGATGCGTGCGTGTGTAATGTGTAGAATAATAATAATTGCTCATATAATACTCTATACTAGCGTCTGAATGTCTATTGCCGGATAGTCGCATTAATTCTTTTTCTATCACACAACAAATTATCTTTTCTTGCTCTTCTTTTTTACTTCTGGTCTCTCTTTTTTGCTCTTTTTCTCTCTTTTGCATTCAGCGAATAGCTATAGCGATGGATGAGCTGGCAATACAAAACTTCAACGGTGGTGTTATTTTTGTCAGCTATTTGGTGTCAGCACTGGGTGCCATGACGGCACTCGAGTTACTATCACAACGCACCCATTACAAAGGTGTCTACAACTGGTCAGCATAGAAAACACGTACACACGCAAAGCAGCAGCATAGTAACATAACACTTTCATCTACGCACAACAGGGCATTGTTAATGGCAGCAGCATTTTGTATGGGTGCAGTTGGTATATGGTCCATGCACTTTATTGGGAACAACAGCCTCAAGCTATCCTATCATGATTCATCAGATCAATACCAGCTTGACTATTCTCCTGGATACACGTTTGCCAGCTTATTTGTCGCCATCGGATGCATGTTTATCGCATTCGGATTTGTTGGCATCACTGAAAAAGCCCACTATGTCCGCATCATTACCAGCGGAATTGTAGCCGGTGTAAGTTGAAAATCATCATCATCACCATATACAAGCATCACGAATCTCATCTACTTTACTCCTCGTCGAATGACATATATACAGTGTGGTATTGGCTGTATGCATTATCTAGGTAATAAGGATAAGACACCCACGCATAAACGACAACAACAACAACATAGTTGACACTTTTTATAGGCCAATTTGCCATCCGCTATTTTGTTCTTGAATACGATCCAGCGTATGTGGTGGGCGCTATTCTCATTGCATGTGCAGCGGTTACGATTGCACTCTCCATCTTTTTCAAACTAAGAGAAAAGTGGGCCAACCAATGGTACAAACGCCTTGGATGTGCCATGCTAATGGCAGTTGCCGTGACAGGTAAGGAAGCCATTATACTCCCTTGCTGGTGACACAACATGTGTTGTTTGCATGGTTGATACATTAAGGGGGGAAAGAAGAATGAACCAAGACAATGGAAATTAATCATGATGTCAATTAGGAATGCATTACACTGCAATGGCTGGCACACAATATCGCCGCCCTGCACCGGATGTTGCGCCACCTATACCCACAATTACAACAGCAGCTCTCATTGGCATCATTGTTGTCATTGTTGTACTTGGATGTTTGAGCTTGCTTTATTTGACCGTGTTTCGATATCGTAAACATCAACTACCATTGGGGATCAAGACAACGAACTTTGAAAAGACACGCAAACGACTACTACTTCAATTTGTGCTCTTTGATAGCAAAGGCCATATTCTTGTAGAGAATGATGGTGTATTACCAGCAAGACTTGTCATGGATGTAAGTTAGGTCATCGTCGTAAACATGTCATGTGACTCACTGAATCCCCATAACAACAGCCATTTGAATCCTTAGAAGGGGGCGATCTATCTGCTAGTCATCCACTCTTTCTTCGACTCTTTGAAACTACCAAACAATGGTCACTACAAGATGACACGCTTTATAGCGACGATCCTGCACTACATGCTTACCTTCATGCAGCTCAACGCATTGCTGACGGCTTGAAATTGGGATCACTCGCCGATTTGGGCATGCTTTTCGACACCGTGATTCACGCACAACCCACATCAGGAGAACGTAACTCGCTTCAAAGAACACCTAGTGCAGCACGTCGAATCTTTTCACGAACGCGATTATCAACAGCAGCAGCGTCAGCAGGGAAAAAGTCATTTTCAGATATCGAGATGCAAATGGATAATAGCAGCAGCAACAGCAACAGCAGCAGCAGCGATGATCAGCATATATTCTTGGTGCGTCTCGTAGGCAACGACAAAGACTTACCCGTACGACTTCTTTCTCGAGGATATCGATTTGCCGATCCAACATTCATTGCACGTATTATGGGTGCCAAGCTTCGATTGTCTACGGATACAATGCTTGATCATTTCCGCGATATGCAATACATGGCCGATTTACCAGCAGCACCAACAATGTGGACAACGCCTTGTACACGTGAGATGGCATCATCACTATCAAACACGAATACCGCTCCATCACAAGTCTATGTGGGATTAATGGTGCTTGTCGATAATGGAAACGACTTGGATGTCATTGTCGACAAGCAACAGCGCTTTTCATTCCCTGTTGTACCACTCGATTACGGCTATCGATTAGAACCATTGGGTGATGAAGAAAAGGCATGTGTAGCCAATTGGCGTGCTTACTCCTTGGATACCGTATCCTCCCTTGCAATCCATCACGACGCGGATGATCCAATGCGACGTCGTGGACTTGGCACAATTGGCGGTGGCAACACCACTGACAATGTCTATTCGGATGATTATTACTATTATGGTAGCCAACGACATCAACAACAACAAGCACAACAAATTCATCGCTTCGTGTTAGCATTGGGAGAAGCATGCAATCATCTTATGGATACATCAAGCTATGGTCGAGCACTTGGTTCTATTGCAAAACTTCATGGCGATGTTCTTGAAATACCTTCTTTTGCATTGACAGCTGATTCATGCGAATTGATTCTATTCCGCGCCTTTGTCAATCCATCCACAACAGACCCTGCCGTCATCCACGCACTAAAGCAACAACCTATCAAAGGCATTCCCTTACGTCTCTACAAGTCACTCGCTTGTCATGTCACCGATCAAGCAGTAGAATTATATCGACATGGCCGTAGGAGCGGTGCTACCGAAAATGTTCATGAACGCGAAGCGCTTGATATGCCCGTCATGGTGATGCCTAGTCAAGCACGTTTCCTATGGCTTGATCTCATTGTCGAAGAAACCGTACGAGAACATGGCAAATGCTACAAGTTATAACCTATGCTACTTTTATCATCAAGGCAACGACTTTTATATATATACATATATCCATTCACTCACTCACTCTCATGTCACCACCCTACATTCACTCATTGATTCATCATCACTTCTTCTGTTGTATTTATACCATTTGTTCACTATCTTTGTAAATTAAAGTTTCTCTTGAGCTACAGGCATAACAACATGTCCAATGGTGGGGAAATGGATAATGGATTGGACGTCTGCTTCGGTATTCGTATGCTCAATCACAATCTCTTGTGTATTAAGAGTAAGCAACTTGCCAATGGAAGGTACCTTGCCAGTATCGGTGGGGATGACGGATACGAGTTGACCCACAGTCACTTTGGAGGACTCTGACACTGGATTCTCAATAACAGCATTAGCACCACGATGTTTCTTTGCAACAGCAAGAGCTTCATCAGCTGTCAATTCCGGCATTTCTTCGGTCCGAGAAAATTGAATGGCTGCCACGACTTGATCCATGTGCTCAGAGAGACGAGGGAAGCGTTCAATAAAGTCACCACCCAATACATTGGTAGCAAAAAAGCTATCCATGGCTAAATGCAAATCGGCCATGGACAAAGTAGGCGTGTCGAGGATCCATAAGGTCTCATTGTTGTTGGTGGTGGGAACAAGCTTTTGTGCAAGTTCCAGCTGACCATACAATTCAGAATGCAAATAAGGATCACCCGAAAAGGCGGATTGGCCAGCAAAGCTTGCACGATCTTTGAGGAATTTTTCAGGTAAAAGGGAGGTATCAAATTGCGAGGCAATGGTCATAAACAAGGTTGAATCTAACCAACGAGCAAGACCTTTACCAAGGGCCTCAGACGGCTGACCCCCTCTTGTCTTGGGATACAATGAAGGCTCGGGATATCTGTTGGCGCGTGTACCACGTGAGTCCACCTGAGGAGAAGGAGGCTGTGCGTGAAAATTGTTGAACGCTACCTACCTTTTCTCGATCTCGTCCAAAATACGCTTGCTGTCACAATAAACATGGTTGCCAATCTGAAGAATAGGCGTCTTACGATAGCCACCATCCAAAGGACGTCTCTTGGGTCTTGGTTCAATCACTGGAATGGTCACCGTCTTGTAATCCACATTCTTGTAGTTGAGTGCCCAGGCCACTTTTTGGCTAAATGGAGAAGCAGGATACCAATGCTACATATTCGCGCGAATACACAACACCCCATGCATAAGTTTTTAAGCATACAACACCCTTGTAACGGAAGAAACGACATACCAAGATAACTTCGTCGGCCATTGTCGTGATGGTGTTGTGTGTGATGGTTAGATAAAAGAAAAGCGAAAGAAAGGTTGATTGAGTGAATAACCAGATAAGACATAAAGATATGACTAAGGTCCAATGTTGATTCATTAACAGCTCCCACGTTACACTGCTGCTTGCGAATTATCAGATTTTAGAAAAGCACTGCGCACCTGTCATTATGCTGTGATACCCGCGGGTAGCATTTGTCGGCCAGCCAATGATGCAGATGTCGGGGGATCTAAGCTCCCGTTGCCGGTGTGAAATGGTCTTACTTATCCGGATCCATTTAGCATTCGCGTTTTTATTATAGCTATGATTTACTAAATCAAATGTTGCTATTGGCTTTAAAGTGAACTACTATTCAATTCTCAAGGTACATGACACAAGGTTGGGAATCATTAGCAACCTCTACTAATTGTAATGTGGAGCGTTTTCCTCTTGATCTCAAAGGTGGTTCGCATATAAAACTCAAGGTGAATGATTTGGTTAGAGTGGTAAGATGTCTTTATCAATTCTGGTAATTTGGATCAGATATAGTCATTGTTACAGCCACACTTTTTCCTTTAATACAAAGCACACAATGAAGTTGGGGGAATGAGGAGGGTGCATGAATAATGAACAGCGGTGATTTATGCATTTGTCGGGAGCAGAGCTGTCAAAGCTAAAATGATGGAACGCTTGTTTCTCTGTATCCATGGCTATTCATCTCTTGATTTGAGCACTCCTTGACGCAACAGCATACACTACTACAAGTCATCGTGTGGGGGTTACGATCGTCATCAGCTCTTGCGAAAGCGTACTTCAGGGGCTCCAATGTCGCTGGTATGAGAAATGGCAACGTTGAATGGAGTTGCAGGTTGACTTAGCAAGGCGCATTGAACAATGTGATGTGAATGCGTTTGTAGGAAAGGAGGCATCAAGATGAGGAGGCTGTTTCTGCAGGAGAAGATCATGAGACATCAATCAACGCGCGCGTGCACACGCCACCTGGTCGGGAATTTACAATGTGCTTAAACTCTGTTTACACACTTCTTTTTCCTCTTTTCCTTCTTTTTTATCCCACACACATACACACGTCAATACTATGTGGAGGTCATATACACGCACGCAAAAGTTATGGGCATGTGCAGCAGCTACAGCAGTTACCACAGGAACAACAGTCTATATCTATCATGACAAACTTCGTCGTCATCATCATCATCCTCTCTTATTGCCGCCACGGGATAAGATCGTTTATGCCGAAGCAGCAACTCAACCCAGACCAACAGCTACCACGTTATTGCCCACCGACAAACCACTTTGGAAAGCACCCTCTCGTGAACAACTGATACAACAATCCAAGGAAAAGGAATTTGATCTATTGGTGGTGGGCGGTGGCGCCACAGGTACTGGTACAGCTGTGGATGCTGCAACACGTGGCCTTAGTGTTGCTATGCTGGAACGAGATGACTTTGCATCAGGTATACTTCTATATCTCTATACGTCAATGCAATGATTTACACATACTTTACATAGGCACTTCCTCCCGATCCACAAAATTGGTTCATGGTGGTGTACGTTATCTGCAAAAGGCGATCACCGAATTAGACTATGAACAATACAAGCTGGTGGTTGAAGCACTTCATGAACGAAAGATCTTTTTGGATATTGCCCCGCATCTCGCAGGCCAGTTGCCCATCATGTTACCCGTGTACAAGTAAGTTGCCTTCCTCCCCCCCCCCGCCCTTTGTGTCGTCAGGGTGAAGATGATGTTGTGCTACTACTACTACTACTACTACTGCATGCATCATTTTATCGATATCCCCGATCTGGAAATGATGGTCACATCCTTACCCTATTCTCTATTCTAGATGGTGGCAAATCCCTTATTACTGGGTTGGATGCAAGATGTACGACTTGTTTGCAGGCCGTGAAGCACTCGAGAGCAGCTACTTTTTAACACGATCCAAGGCTCTGGAGGCATTCCCTATGCTAAGAAAGGATGAGCTCGTTGGTGCACTTGTTTATTACGATGGTAAAGGCGTCGAGGGAGAAAGCCATTCAAAGGATGGTTTTATTAACCTGTCGCTATATAGGTCACCATAATGACGCAAGGATGAATGTGGCTTTGGCAATGACAGCTGTGTATCATGGTGCGACTGTTCTCAACCACTGTGAGGTGATCAGCTTGATAAAGGATGAGAATGGTATGAATTGCGGTGCCAAGGTACGAGATACCTTTACAGGAGAAGAATGGCAAGTCAAGGCAAAGGTATGAGTATTATACAATGAAACGTGACTTTTCTATGTGTCACTAAGATGAATCATGCAGGGAGTGATCAATGCAACGGGTCCATTTACAGATGGGGTACGCAAGATGGATGATGAAAAGACCCCTGATATTGTCGCTCCATCAGCAGGTGTACATGTCATTCTTCCAAATTACTACAGCCCACGCAACATGGGTCTATTGGATCCTGCTACTAGTGATGGCCGTGTTATTTTCTTCCTACCATGGGAAGGAAGTACCATTGCAGGCACAACAGGTTCGTTTATTCTATCATCATTCAACAAGGAGTGATACTAAACATGCAGCATGTATTGTATTGTAGACTCGCCCACGGAAGTAACGCCTAATCCAATGCCCAAGGAAGATGAGATCAAGTGGATTTTGGATGAAGTATCACGATACTTGAGCGAAGGTAAATCTACCAAAGGGAAGGATTAGAGTGAGTATATGCATACAAACTCGTTCATGATAGATGTCAAAGTACGTCGTGGCGATGTATTGGCTGCTTGGTCTGGTATTCGTCCATTGGTGCGTGATCCACATGCCAAAAACACCGAGTCACTTGTGCGTAACCATGTGATCCATGTCAGTGACGACAAGCTACTTACGATTGCTGGTGGCAAATGGACGACGTACCGAGCCATGGCGAAGGAAACGGTGGATAAGGCCATTGAAGTATTTGATCTCAAGCCTACGACATCCAAATGTCAAACGGAGCAAGTGATGTTGCTAGGAAGCGAAGGATACAACACGACCATGTTTATTCGATTAATCCAGGAATTTGGAATGGATACGGAGGTGGCAGTCCATCTGGCTAATAGCTATGGTGATCGTGCATGGGTGATTGGCTTGATCAGTGATCCTACAGGCATGACATGGCCGACGTATGGAAAACGCATCACACCGAACTATCCTTATATTGAAGCTGAAGTGCGATACGCTTGTCGTGAAGAGTATGCATGCACTGCCGTGGATGTATTAGCACGTCGTACCCGTTTGGCGTTTTTGAATGCTGAAGCTGCTTATCAAGCATTACCGCGCGTGGTTGAAATCATGGCTGAGGAACTCAAGTGGGACAAGGCACGCCAAAAGAAGGAATTGGATAATGCAGCTAGGTTCCTTGTTACTATGGGATTGCATGAATCACGTGCATCGTATTAGAAGAAGAAGAAAAAAGCAACAATGATAAAGCTATCACCTTGTACAAACATTATATTGAATGATAAGAAATGGGAATGTTGTATTCTATTTTGATGGGAGGGGGAACGGAGAGCATTCTTTTAATTTCTACTTTACAACATGGGCGTTCATGGTTTGACAGGACTCCTACGTCGATACGCGCCTTCTTCTTTACGCACAATCTCTGCTTCATCACTTGCACACCAATCCATTGCTTTCGATGCCAGTTGTCACTTGAACAAGTTCGTTTATGGAGACGAGCCCCACCCATGTCGTCACATTTATGGGTTCTACAGCATGGCGCGATTTTGCCAGTTGGTTGGCATCAAGCCCATCTTTGTATTTGACGGATCAGTGCGTATCAAAGCCAAGGAATATGAACACAAACGACGTGAACGACAGCGAAAGAAGGTCCTGCATTCACTATCATACGAACATGAGCGATCGCAACGGCTTGCGCTATGGGCGGACGTGGCTGATAGCTACAGGGACATTTCAGATGCTGCAGCAGCACGTATACTGGATGAATTGGGTGATACGCTGGATGAACTCGAAGAAACAACCACCAACATCTTTGAGAAACGGCAACAAGAGCAACTACAGCATTCTTCGGACCAAGTGATTGAACAACATGTCAAAGAGGATGTCGCTGCTGAGGAAAGGATCGAACGCAAACTCGCATTGATTGCACGAGACTTGAGAACAGCCATGATGACAGCTGATGATAAAGAAAGATATACATCCACAGTCCGCAACTTGTCAAAGCAAGAACATCAACTCATGTCATCTCTCATACGTGAACGTATCCACAGCGCTGCCACCGTTTTACGCCATGTAAAGGATGCGAATATACATATGGTGGGATCATTAGGTAGGTACGTCATGTGTTGGTTTTAAAGGGGGAAAGGATACTAAAGCATGTTTATATGAAAGAAAAGCGATCGATTCGGATTACTCAGGATATGCGAGATGAATGCATCGAGTTTCTTCGAGGGGTTGGATTTACATGTTTGACTATCGAGAACCATGAAGCAGAAGCCATGTGCGCAAAGTTGGCCAAAGAAGGTCGAAGCAATGCTACCGTGACAGAAGGTAATCCATTTTCCATAAGATGAGAATGCGTCACTCACGCAACCATTTATATATAGATATGGACACGGTTGTATTTGGTGATGCTCCCATTCTACGCTATTTCTTCGCACGAACACGACCCATATTACAAGTGGATCCTCTTGTTGCTAGGCATGAGATGGGGTTGACACGTGACCAATTCATCGATTTATGCATCCTGTGTGGCACCGACTTTTCAGCTACAATCCATGGTATTGGCCCCATTCGCGCATATGACATGATTCGTCGATATGGATCGATTGAAAAGGTGCTGGAGAATCTTAGCAGCAAGTACGTTCCTGATGTCAACTTTAATTATACGCTGGCACGAGAGGTATGACAACAACGCAATCATACAAGCATCCTGTTTGCTAAAAAGAAAGTGATTTTAGGTATTTACCAGCTTACCACCTATACCCACCGATGATGCATCTTACAATCCAGCACCTGTGGATGACAACACCATCGCTAAATATACCAATCACTATGACATTGATCGCCAAGAAGTGGAAAGCAAGCTTGAAACAATTCTTTTCCAACAACTACATCACTCAATCATTCCTGAAGAACCCAATGTGTTTGGACCAGATCCCTTCGGCACAGCCAAAGACTAGTTTTATCATTATAGCGAATGTACATAAACGATGACTAATATAAAAGTGTATGGAAATCCTTGATTTGCTTCAATCAATCGAGATCGTCTTCCTCTTCTTCTTCCTCTTCCTCTTCTTCTTCGACATCCTCTTCTTCGCCTACGCCTTCTTGTTCATTATCCTTTTCATCGAGCTCCCAGTATGGGTTCTCCATGGATGTGCATTCGTGGATGGGCTTAACCTTGAAAGTTTCTTGCATCTTGGGCAACCATTTTTCAGCCATACCAATCGTCATCTCGTTGAGTTCATGTTGTAAACTAATGTGGCCATGTTCTTCGTTGCCGCTTGCGTCGTTGATCCATGTGGTAAAGTAGTTGTCCACCTCTTCTGGTTGAATGGAGCCCTTGTTGCTCATGGATTCCAGCTTCCAGTCTTGAGAATCACGATCCCACAATACAGTACGCAAGCCCATTTGATGAGCAATGCTACGCACACGATCATCGACATCACCATAAGGAGCTACATATGTATATACACGCATTCATCAATAAAAGGTCCCTTTCAAAAAAGCCAATCAACAACTACTTACGTCTCCAGCACCTGGAAGTGACACCGGTGGCTTCCTTGACAGCACGCAATGACCAATAAAGTTCAGCAACCACTTGTTCGTCGCTCAAGGTTGTCATGGCATTATGAGACCATGTGTGCAAGCAAAGAGTGTGTCCAGCATCAAAGGCACGCTTGGCAGCTTCGGGATATTGAATGACATTGGAACCCACATCTAAAAAGTCAATGTTGTCAGTTACACAATCATCATGCACACACAAAAAGCGTAGTACTTACAAAACAAGGTTGCGGATTGGTTGGTGTTGGCCAAGAGATCATAAAGATAAGGCTCTGCATAAGGATCCTCGCCATCATTCTTATCCATCACTTCGGGTCGAGGGTTCAATGGACCATCATCGAATGTCTGAAAAAGAATAAATAAGTATCATCTCAACAACCTTAGTAGTTCAAAGAAACTTACCAATCCCCAATCACCGGCATCGGAGCACATGTACACATCCTCTGGAAGATAATTCACCTTGGGCTTGACACAACCAGTAGCACTCCACCAGCATGCTGTATCATCGCCCACATCATAATCATCCATGTTGAGATCACCTGTACCCTTGTCAGCTGAACGACGATTAATCTTTGGCACATGGTCCCAATCAATGGCATTCATAGCAGCTTCAATCTCTGGATGGCCTTCTTCAGGTATCTTCCATGGCTCAGGATATTCATCGATACCATATTCGATTTCACCACGAGTGAGAGGACCAGTAGGAATGTCTTCACGAGACTTGAAATCGGGAGCTTCAAAATCAGGGAGATAATCAGGCGAGCTCACTGGAAGGATGTCACGCGTGGAAGTTGGTTCATCGGTCGATGTTGGTTCAGCCGTTGTTGAAGAATAAGAAGAATAGGATGATGATTCGCTTGGTGGAGGATCGGTAGGTTGAGGATCTTCTGACATGGATGTTGATGGTGACCAAGTAGCCTTAGGAGTCATGGTACCAGTAGTAGAAGAGCTTGTGGGTTCGGCCTCATTTTCATTGTCTTCATCTTGTTCATCTTCCTCTTCACCAGCTTCCTTTCCAACATTGGGTGTGACAGTATCAGGGAAGGGAGGTGCAGCACTACCAGCGACTTCTTGAGGGGACATGAGATTGACAGCAGTAAGAGGATTGTTTCCAGCAGGTGTATGGAGTGGCGATGCAGTGACGGCCAGCGCCATGGAGATCGCAACAATAGTAGTGCTGTGAAGAAGGCTATGCTTCATCGTGTGTATAAGAGTAATAAAGAAGAAGAGTGATAAGTGGATTCAATCATCGATGATAGCCACCCTTTTATAATATCCCTCATTACCCACCAACAACAAACAGGTAAAAAAAAGGTAGTGTGCCTGAAACATGCCCGTACACAAATAAAAAGCTTGGCTTGTGGGGAGGGTTATAATGACTTGTCTATTCTGGAGAATTTACATGACTGTACAAATGCAGGGAAGAAATACAAAGGATAAAGGAGAGAGTGAGAGTTTGGTGGCGTGCGGGATATTTTCCGTTATGCGGAATCATCATCATTTTGCTTGTTGTTTGTTGTCTCCCGATGTTGATTAGAAAGAAGTATAGCCTCTCGCTCAATTTCCTTGTCATGTTCGGGTGTGCTGACAGGTCCTTTGTAGTTTGCTTTCTTCAAAAAGTCCTATGTATTCAATGTATACTGTGTCAATATCCGATAGAGACCCTCCTAGGATGATTCAATCCTCACCTTTTGGCTCTGATAGCACTTCCAAAACTTTTGCTTTTGATGCTCACACATCTTGGCCTTGTCCCACCAGCTACCATCTTTGAAGCAGGTCAATAAATCCACATGTAAATCGGCACAGTTGTCGATGGCCTTTTCATGTATCTCTCGCTTTTGATCCATAAAGTCTCGCACAACCCACATAATCTTGGGCCTTTGGGGTATCTCTTCTTCCTCCTTCTTCTGCTGCTTCTTTTCTTGTTGCTCTTCACCGGTTGCCATTGGATTCATAGTGGGTTGATGCCGATTGTATCCCAAAGGTAACGATGACTTGTTCTCACTCTCAGTGGATTCTTCCGATCGTTGCTGTGGCGACGCATTGGCAGGTGCCTTTTTGGAGGGATCGTATTGTGGTTGTGCCTCAGAAAGAAAACTGTCGAGATCTTGGTCTTTGACGTAGGATTCCACGTACTCGCGTGCAGTGCCTGGGTTGCAATCGGCCATTGTGGAAGTTCAATAAAGAGGGGAACAAAGAGACAAAGTTGTTGACACCACTGCCCCTGTCCCCGCTTAAAATTAGCTCTCTGCTCATAGTTGGTTGTTCATTTGCATAAACAATAAACAACATCGGTTTATCATTACCAAGACTTCCTTTATTACATCTTCCATTGATTGTCTTCTAAACAATGAGCTTTATCAGGAATATTGGCTGGCTGTGATAGGGTGAGCAATAATGATCCTTGGCTATACCGCCATTGTAAGCGAACTTTATGCTAGAGAACACATGCATGGATGATTACTACTAGGTATGCTGTCATGGATCCTCTATCCTTGGCCATGAGTCTATGGAAGTTCCAACCTCTTTTCTTTCAATACTGCTACTACCTTGATCATGCAGATGGTGCATACATGATTGCCATAGCAACACAGGAGCCATCGTATCATCTTAATTGGAATGTCATGGTAGTTGTTAAATGAGGCATTGGTAAGCGTTGCATTGTCCCTGATCCATCATGCATGAATGGCTATTCATACAATTATCAAGAGGTACATGTATCTAATGAACAATGCAACATACAACTTCAAGAAGTATTATCGCTGCCTATTTGTTTGGCTATGAGTACTTACGCCAGACCAACTTTCGCCATTCATGTACCCGATGTATGCATGGTAGTACTATTGCATCAATTGCTTTTCTTTGTAGATTCTATCATAAGACTAAAGAGAACGTAAACCTATTTTGATGCGATTCACATACCCTGGATGTCATAAATGTATATGGTTACTGTAGAACAATACCGTCAATCGATAAAACATCTTATGATTTGAGATCCACTACATCCCTCGCTTCCAAAACATGATGTATGGCAAAGATGAAGATGGATTTGAATCACGTGACCACGAAAAAGTTGAAAAAACAAAAAGAAAATTGAAGGATTGAAAGATCTTGCTCTCGGACCGGGAATTGAACCCGGGTCTCCCGCGTGACAGGCGGGGATACTGACCACTATACTATCCGAGATGGTCTGTTGCTTCCTTCCTTGTTTTTCAACGCGCGGGTGCATATATATACCACAAAATTGCCATATATGGAAAGTGATCGTAGTACAAACAGGGGCAAAATGAAGTCACAGGAGGGGAGCGGACTTTTCTCTTCAATTTCGGTCGATCTTCCACACACGCTTTATTGCTACTTTACATATTGCAGCCAACAACACACCTCAAGATCCTGAAACGTGCTCAAGACCGATACATTCGTTTGACCACCATTGTCACCGATCCTGAAGCCCATACGCCAACTGTCACCGCCAAGGCACTTGCAGAGATACCTTCCATGAAGTTATGAGCACGCATTCTTGAATTCAAGTTTGTTGTTGGCGCTCATGAGATTGTACCATCGACTTTGCTGGCATCGGTTGTGGATACTTTGCTACGCGTACACCACTCTTTCAACAGTTGGGAAAACCTGAAAAGGAACAAGCTTTAGCGCGACTATTCTCTTTTGACACGACAAGCCCCACTGCCATGTCACCCAATCCAATACATCAACAACAGCTACCATGACCAAGAATACGCCCACATCAAGACCTTGAAGAAGTCCTCCGTAGCCAGGTTACGAGAGAAGCGCGTATGGGATCCAATCCTATACCTTCCAGCAAGCACTCGTGATCGACATCGACTCTTATCGACCTTTGTTCCCTTTGAGTGGTTTATTATCGTACCTCTTGCAAGACCAACAAACCGTTTGAGCTTTTCGTGGGCTATTAGGATGCTTACAAGAGCTGCCTTACCTGCCGAGAACGTCGTAACCCTCCTATGGTATTGTTGTTACTGGATTCAAAAGGATTGTATCGATTAATTATTTGATGTTGTATGTGTACGTGATATTGGTTACTATTAGCAATTTGCCGAGGAGGACAAGATCGACCTTAGCGATTTGAGACACGAACAGCTGGTGAATTCTTCGACGTGAGTATTACATTATAGCTGATTGTAGTCATCCATTAACTATGATACATAGACGCATATCATCGTATCGATGTAGCCCCGGATGAGCTTTTCTGCCAGGTGATCCGCCTTGGAGATTGGTCAAGTGATTTAGAGGACTATCAGGTTGCAGAGGCCATCGTGGACCATGTTGGATGTTGCGACAACTACCATTGGGTCTTGAAGAATGTTGGTGAACATCCGGCTCCAACCAGTTTTTTTCTCCTGCTCACTCTTGCTCTATATGTGCTCTCTCTCTCTCTAGCGCTCTAGATGATATAGAGCTCTCGAAAAATAAAGAACATGCGTCTGTTTCCTCAAAAAAATAGAGCTACGTTATTGTATACTGGGTATGGTCTTCTCACTCTTAATACCATTACATTGGCAATGATATAGCAACTCAATCAATAAATGCTGGAATGGTCTTATTGATCGCAAATGGATATGAATGATATGGGATGAATTGAACATGCTGTATTCAGAAAAGATTGTCTATTGCATTAAAATGGGATTTTGGTTGACATACACTATGAATGGATATCTATGCTGAAACGAAGCGATTGTTCTTGAGTTCCAATTGACCATGCTCCACGAATGCAGGCCATTGTTTTCCTTCTTGTACCATCTCCAAGAATCGAGGTTGTTCCCATAATGCTGACAACTTAGTCTCGGGGCTGAAATGCTTTGGTGCGACTGATTCGAGAGCTTCCTGAAGTGATAAGACTGATTTTTCAACAAGGTCACTTTCAACAGGACCACGTGTACGCTTGGGTGTAGACAAGTGTTCTGCTGATGTCTTCAAGTCGAATTGTCGTGCCTTTGAACGTTGTAAAAGTGCATCCGTCACTGCTTGTGCCGATTTTTCGTTTGTAAAACCTGTCAGTGCAAGCATAGGTCGCCACAAATCCTTTCTCAGGCGTACAGGACGTGTCGCATTGTCGAGTTGACGAAGGTTGCGAGTCTATAAACAAGGAACCGAATTAGCAATGGGAATGAGGAGGAATAGAAAAAAGAAGAAAGGGAAACTAAACGCTTGCTTGCCTTTGCGAAATGTTTGGTGGAGACAATGACTTGGTTGGTCTGAATGTGACGAAAGAGATATACGCTATGTGTCGATGCCATGGTGTACAAAGGTGAAGAGAGAGCGAGAGCGAGAGCGAGTGGGTGTGGTGTGGTGTGTTATGTATAAGTGTAAGAAAGAGAGAGAGAGGTTTAGTTCGGGTGGAAAACAAAACGTGACTTTTTGGGAGAGATAATGGGATGCCTCTTGTCACTGTAGCCTTTTTCTTCTCTTCCTTTCCCTCTCACCTCTTGCGTCAATGTTTCGCCCCAACACAGGCATTGATTTAAACGACTTTCCCGCGTTAGGCTCACCAGCATCCAGTACTCGAACACCTAATGCTGGTTCTTTACCTCCTCAACCTCCTTCCTCATCGCTTTTACCATCCAATCGATTCGCGAATTATCCATCCACACCCTCTAATTCAACTCACCTTCAAGACGCACTTCTTGGTACCGGTTCAGCAGTAACAGCAGCAGGAAATAGTAATGCAGCAGTAGCAAACGAGTTTGGTGTGGTCTCTGGGTCATCGCCATTAGGATCCTATCAACCTGTACATAGTGCAACAGCAGCAGCTGCCGCTTACGCTGGTCATGGCGATCACCATGTTCTCGCGAATGCTCGAAGTCTGGCACCTAGAACGTTTTCAATGGACGAGTTCCCTGCTTTAAGAAGTTCCTCCACTGCACCAGGAGCAGCAACACCTTTTGGCAACGATCTTTCAGCGGCAAACTCACTTGCATCAAAAGGTGCTGTAGGTGGTGAGCCATGGGATTATGCATCAGCACGAGATTCCATGTCAAGTAAGTAATAATGGAAGGCATCATACAACGCATATGCTAATTTGGCATTGTAGGTAGTAAACAGTATGGTGCACCAGGTATTAGAAACGACATGCTTGGATCATCTCAATGGGTAAGATCATACAATGAATGAATTGCTCCTTACATGACGTACTTGTTAACATATAAATCTAGTCCCGTGGCAGCAATGCAGGCGAATCAACGCCATCGCAATCAAGAAAATCCGTTGGATCCTCTCTTGCACGAGAACAAGATGGCAAAACATCATCAACAACACCTGTTAGTGGAGCAAGTAGTGGAAGCAATAGTGATGTCAAATCGGGCGATTCGTACGGGCTATTAGGATTACTGGGAGTAATAAGGATGACGGATCCAGATCGGAGCATGCTGGCACTCGGCAGTGATTTGACAACGTTAGGCTTGGATTTGAACACTGCAGAGTAAGTGAATTGGAACCCCAAAGGCGGCCATATGTGGAATCCAACATCCCCAAACCAACCATGTTGTTGTTTTGCAGCTCTATATATTCGACTTTTATTTCTCCATGGTCAGATACGCAAACGCCACCAGGTTTGAATGTGGAGCCGGGCTATTATCTTCCTCCATGTTATCGTACAGTACACGCCACGCCACCAGCCCATCAACGTATGCGGACATTTTCAGATGAAATTCTGTTTTATGTCTTTTATTCAATGCCAAAGGATGTAGCACAGGAGGCAGCAGCACAGGAGTTGTAAGTAAGGGGGGAAGGTGAAGGAAAATTCTACTCAAGGAGAAAAAAGAGGTATGGATTCGATCATCTCGATTGACGATGACGTTTTGTAGATATGCACGGAATTGGCGTTATCATAAGGAATTGGGCATGTGGCTCACCAAGGAGACTGATGAGAATGGTCGACCAGTACAAGGATGGCGGCGGACAACACCAAATCCTGTTGATCGGGGAGTTTATGTTATCTTTGATCCAACATCATGGTCAAAAGTGAAGCGGGAATGGACGTTGCCATGGGATGCTTTGGAAGAACGACAACCCCAACCACAACAGCAATCAACCCAAAGTGGTCCATCATCACAACCTCGGCCGCAGCAGCAACAACCACAACAACAACCTGGTATGAGCATGTCAAACACTCCCACCGGCATTTCTCCAGGTCTAGCTAGCAGAGGTGTCATGATATAGATGTGTTTTGCTTTCTACTATTACTAGGAACAGGCTCATTTTGCTCCGCTTCCATTTTTTCATCGTCAATTTTTTTTCTTCCACCGAGTTCAGGAGATGATGATGTGCATGGGTTGGGTTATAGAGAGAGTAATGATCGGAGAAGAGGTGTGCATGTGGGTTACATTATCTATTGCATCTACACATATCATCTTGTACAATACGACATGCGATTAAAAGGTTGATACACTATTTGTGATGGTATTATTGGAGGGTTATCTTGGAGTCATCAGCACGTGTGTGTAATGTGTATGCGTATGTGTATGTGTGTGCGTGCCCCAAAGTAATGAGCTGCTGCAAGTAGCCTATCATGCGTCTGCTGGATGCAACGTAGGATTTGTGTAACCGTTAATGCGTCTAATCCATTTCGATTCATGTTCTCCATGATTACACAGCTATTTACACGGCTTGCTTCATTACACTACCGAAGGATGGTATAAATAAAGTATATGCTATAGCCACGATAAAGATGCCTATGCTCGCGTAAATTTTGAAAGCGATAGCAAGGCGTAGTGGATGTCCTTCTTATTAGTAGAACCAAAATAGAGACAAGCAATTGTTCAAGTTGTTGAGTAAGCTTTATGATACGACGAACAATGACAGCTCTGGAAGACCCTTTGTCAACCTGTCAAACTCAAATGAGACGAATGTGGCGCAAGCTGACATGTGCACAGGAACAAACGATGATGGATGATAGCTCAGCTTTGTAAGGGTAACATGCATAAAATCTTTATCGTTTAGGCTAGCGAAAAAACATTGTTCATTCTTGGCGTTGTGTTGGTGTATCATAATCACCCAAACAAGTCATGGACAAAGGTATAATACATCAAGTGATGAAAACAACAACATTATTGGAGATGAAATATGGGATGGTGCGGAGCGGTAAGTGCAGTGATAAATCCCGAGATGTGAGTGGTAGGCTGATCCCGCGGGTACAAAAAGTGACATCAATTGTAAACTTGGAGCAAGAGGCAAACAAACAGCCTGAATTGGACAAGAAAACAACGCAAGGATGCCGAGCCGTACATGCCGGTTCCCGATGTTACACAATCGGCCATCAAAAGGTGCACACCATCGAAAAGGGTGAAAACAACGGACGTGGGGGGTGAGGAGGATGAAAAGAAAGGTAAAAGTGAATGAGAGTAACAGGTACCATTAGCTGTCAACCCAATACATCTTTCTTTTTACTGGTTCACCTACCAAATCGGCACACATCTTTTGCTCTCTTTCTCTCTCTTTTCTTTTCTTTCTTTTGTTTTCATTTCATCTTGCTCTTTCTCATCTCCATCCCCCCAAACACCTCTCTCTTTCTTTGTCTCCTCCTTATAATCATCAACGCCATGCCTCGCGTTCTTCGAAAAAAGATTGTCATTATCGGTGACGGTGCCTGCGGAAAAACAAGCCTTTTAATTGTTTATCAAAAGGGCAAATTTCCAGAGGTAAATGCCATCATGGTATATATCGCTTGGATACCCAATGTCAGCTAACTTAAACAACGCATAGCATTATCTACCTACAGTATTCGAAAATTACATTACACGGATCGAGCTTAGTAATTCCAAATCGGTTGAACTTGCACTGTGGGACACAGCTGGTCAAGAAGATTACGATCGATTACGACCTTTATCTTATTTTGAAACGGATGTTGTGCTCATATGCTTTGCTGTTGATAATCCCATATCTTTCCAAAACGTCCGAGATAAGGTAAATTGACCAAATGATACCATAGATCACTCATTGTGATCACTCACAAGCCCCTAATCATACCAGTGGTTACCTGAAGTCAAGCATTACTGTGGAGGAGATGTTGCTCGGGTATTAGTGGGTCTCAAGATCGATCTACGAGGGAAGGCAAGGAGTACAATCAGCTATGAGCAGGTATTGATAGGATGAAAAAGAAGCAAATGATCCTATTGTAGTGGATGATTAACGTTTGTTGTATACAGGGTGCACATCTTGCAAAAGAAATCAAAGCAAAATACTGCGAATGCAGCGCCAAAACAAACCTATATGTGGATTCTGTAGTTCGCACAGCTGCACATGTAGCCAGTAAACCAAGGCTATCCTTGATAAAAAAAAGACGAATGTGCCTTATCCTTTAGAACCTTACTCACTTTTTTCCTTCCTCATACATCTATTTGCCAGCATACCAACATCTTTGTACAGTTAGCGTAGTAGTAACATGTTCATACTCCCTTTTTCTTCCTTCGCTCCGCCACCGCCACGAATTCTTGTTCCCGACCGATCATCCGCGTTTTCCCTTCTCTTGTGCATCTAATTTTATGTTTGTGTCTGTTATGTACGCCATAAATCAGAGTCTGATCTTAATCAACAACACGTGAGATATAGGATGATCGAGCCACTAATACTATCCTGGCGATGTTCATGCAACATGACAATGACGGAGTTGCTAGGGTTTTCAAATATAGGCACACTCAAAAAGTTATTATCAATAGTCAACATCTTATCCGAATACCTGGTATAATCCATTTAGCAGTAATCGGATCATTAGGTTGAATGGGACATACATAGGATGGCTCGCGTATTATAAAAAGCAAACCTATAAAAGATCTATCTTGCCAGTTCACTGGTTTCAAGATCGCACAACATCATCTAGAGCTGGTTCAACGTTGATTAAAAGAGGGTATCTACGTCGTGCAGCTGGCACCGTGTAATCAATAGATCGGCTCCTTTCCTATGTCGGTCCGAAAATAAACCTTGGATGTACAAAAAAAAGAGAGAGAGAGAGAGAGAGAGCATCGGATGTAACGGATTAGCAAAGTGCACATGCGCACATTATGTCTTGCTCTTTGATACATGGGCTGTGTGACATACCGTCCAACGTTGGCAACAGCACGATTCCGAAATCGTTCCGATGACTGACACGAGTTCTCGGCTCGCGTGGCACATCCTTATACCCTATAGCGTTTTCCAGAAACATACTGTATATAAAAAGTTACCCACAAGAATGAGCATGTCTATCATTGTTTTCCACTCATTCATGTGATTTGGGTCTTTAGCATAATAAAACAAGAGGAAGATCATCATCGATGGAGCTCTCTTTTCTATGTACTTTACTACTTTGCATCTTTCAAAGCCCCCCCTTTCCTTAACGTGCAGCACATGTGTAACTTGGATAATGGTCGAGAATACCAACATACTTGAAACATGCAGCGTTTTTTTCATCTTTCCATAACCATATTCTTGCTAAATGCTATTGCGTGGAAGCCTTGATCAAATCATACCAAGGTGCGTGTGGCGTGTTAAAAACATCAGGTCATCATTACTTTGTAAATTTCACAGCTGACCGGATAGATATGGAATAGAGCAAAGATAGATGTAGAGAGGATAACTGTTGACCGGCCATGTGAAGGGAATGACACGATTAAGGGGTGATAGTTTCGAGTAGATAGTAGCAGAGGATCCTCTTTTTTCTTTTCTTTTCCTTCTTCTTTATCCATGTATCCACCATCATCAAAATGCCAGGTACACAAAACCTCGTGGGTGCGGAGGTGTGGGGTATAGAACGAGCGAGAGGATATGCATGCGTGGCAAATATAAGGATATTTCCCCCATCACCCAATCTTTACCTCCCGTTGTCCCCCTTTCTTTTCCTTTCTCTCACATCTTTTCTCTCTCATGTCAGTCGTATCCACTCAAAGCAAAAGGTCGGCCATGCGTCCAACAAGCTCATTAAGCACTTCACAACACCATCATCACCATCATCATCACCATAACCATAACGACACAAACTCTACCCTCGATGTCCAGTCAACGCAAAGTAGACAACGTCAGTCGAAGAAGGATGAGGTAAACTTTATGCAAATGGGTCGATTGAACTACTACTTGGCATCTCTAATCGTCGTGGTGGTATTCCCCCTCTTAGGCCATTCGTAAAAAGATCGAGCAAGAGCTTTCCAAGAAGCGTGGTGGTTCTACTCGTATACGACAAACGAAGAAGATTGCAGGCACCGTTTCAGCATTGCGACCAACACAAGCATTGACAGTTCGTGAAACCCTTCTGGTTATGGAAGCAGCACAGCTGATGGCAGCCAAGCGCAGCGATTGCGTACTTGTCATTGACGAGGAGGATCACCTTAGTGGTATATTTACGGTAAGCTTTGTATCATGTTGGGCCATCGCAAAGGGGGAGTAATACTGATATAGGTTTTGAGTATAGGCCAAGGATCTTGCATATCGAGTAGTCGCTTCTCACATGGATGCACGGTAAGTCGGCAATGGCACACACGTACGTACTTTTGTGGCATGAGCTGATTTATGCCCGCTTCCTCGTCACGCGCGCAATTACCTTGTCAGGGCAACCACTGTATCCGATATCATGACGCGAAATCCAATGTGCGTCACAGCCGACACATCCGCTCAAGATGCTCTCAACCTTATGGTCTCCCGTGGATTCCGTCATTTGGTAATGAAATAGGTCCATGATGTTGTTGGATGTAACATGTTGACTAAAGAATCCCGAGTAGCCTGTTTGCAATGAAGAAGGAGACATCTTCGGCTTACTTGATATCACCAAATGTTTATATGAAGCACTGAACAAGATGGAACGAGCTTATGGATCTTCAAGGAAATTGTACGATGCATTGGAAGGCGTTGAACGTGAATGGGCCAACAGTCCTGTTCAATTTGTGCAGTACATGGATGCCTTACGAGATAAAATGTCATGCCCGGATCTTACTACCGTTCTCGACAATTCGATGCCTGTTCAAGTTGCAATGAAAGCCAATGTTCGTGATGTGGCCACCCTCATGAAAGAACATCGCACTACAGCCGTATTGGTAATGGATCATGGTGGATTATCCGGTATCTTCACGGTAAGTGTGTGCCTGTGCCTTATGACATGTGATTTTGTTCGCTGAGCTCACAACAACATCATGCATTGTAGTCCAAGGATATTGTACTTCGTGTGATTGCAGCTGGTTTGGCACCCGAGAATTGCTCCGTTGTCCGAGTTATGACTCCTCATCCAGATACGGCTAGCCCTTCTACAAGCATTTTGGACGCTCTCAAAAAGATGCATGGTAAGGAAAATGGCAATTGCAATTGCGGAGATGATGATGATGATAATAATCGTGATGGTGGCGTAGATGGTCATTATTTGAATTTACCGGTCATTGATGATGAGCAGCATATTGTTGGTCTAGTGGATGTGCTAAGATTAACGTATGCAACATTGGACCAGGCAAGTGTATGCATATGGGGAAAAGGGTAACGTTTATCTTACAAATGTTATATAGATCAATAGCATTGAAGGGCATGGATCTGAAAATGGTGGAGGCAAATTCTGGAACAGCATGATGGCTGGTGACAACACTGAAACCGAATCAGCGATTAGCGACTCTTTATCTCAAGCAGCCAATTCGCAAATGTTTCCATCACCAGCTAGTCCTCATCCGGATCGTACTCTTTCACCCCACAGTCATCACCATTCACCTTATTCCCATTCAGGATACCCAGAAATTACCCCCGGTGACAGCGCATCTATGGCCAATGGTGATGATATGAGATCCACTGTTTCTTCGCATGTTCAAGGCACCTTTTCTTTCAAATTCACCTATGGCGGCAAAACCCACCGTTTTCGATGTGAAGATTCCAACTATACAGCATTGCGTGATATCGTACGACAAAAGATTATGTCCGACCACCTTGCACTTTCTCAATCTTATGTCAAAGTTGGAGATGAGACATCCAATAACGATGATGGAGATGACAGCTGGTTGAGTATTTCATATCTTGATGATGAGGATGACAAGGTGCTCTTGGCAAGTGATGCGGATATGGAAGATGCAGTACACTTGGCGCGTAAATTGGGTCAAGATCGAGTACGTTTGTTTGTTCAAGATAGCATGGCACCTCAACAAACCAACAATGACACCCAACCATCATCAATGACGACTACTCAACCTCATCCTGAAGATACCCATGTACCTCTTGGACAACCCACCATTTCTGTGGCACCACCACCAACACCCCCTACGACTACATTGGACGATGCTGCTGCTACTACTAGTCATCCACAACCAGATACTACAACAAGAGATGAGAGCAATCACAATGTTGGGAAAAAACATCGCCGTATGAAACGACGACAACGACAACATGATGAGAGTGATGTAACAACAAGCAGCAGTGATACCAGCGATGCATCCGAAAGTGGCAGTGACATGAGTGATTATGATAGCGATGTCCGATACAGTAGCGGCAGTGGTAGCCGACGACGGCGTCATCGAAGACAACAACAACAACGTCGTGCCAAGCATAAACGGGATGGTGCAGCACAATTCGATTTGCCTATTCCACAAGAAATGCTATTACCAGCAGCTATCACTTTTCTCGGTGTAGTGATTCTTGGAGTATTCGCCATTACTAAATTTACGGCCCCCTCCGTTGACCGCCGTTTCTGATCAACCTTTCACGGTAGCACACACGTATCCTAGCAACCTCCTTGCGACCCTTTATATATATTTTAATGTGACATAAAGTTCTCGTTACTACCCACCCTAGAAGAAAAGGAAAGATTGGACTGCTTGTTGATGGATGTCATTCATGTGAAAAAGAGATTATCCTTGTTGAACAAAAACACGCACTTTTCATCTAGCGTTTCGCATGTCATTTATAAACGACGTTGCTATTATGGATACCATCATCATCATTATCAATTAGGTTGGCGACAATAGTACTAGCATTTTGAAACAATCCATGATGCTTATCAGATAGCGTCTTAGACCCATTGGTACTATACAGCGTGGTGGTAGCAACCAGGTTTCATGAATCATACATTGATGGCAACCATGCGGTGATAAAATTTACCATTGTCTAGAATGTCAAAAGCTTGTATTATAGGTTTTAAGGAGGAAGACGATAAAAGGAACCCCCTCGTGATCTTTTCAAAAAAGCAGGGTTGGTTGGCGTGGTTGATTGTTTACTGTTTATTGTTCATTGCAATCGACACTGCATCCGCAGCCATATTCAATGAGTACATGGTACACAAAGAACCGCCCATTCCAGCAAAAAGGAATAGGTCAATTAATAGCTTAGCCTTCTCCTCCTTATATCTGTACATTATTGTTTCGTTCGGCTTCCGCCTTTGCCAATCCCCATTTTCTGGTACAAAAGGCTTTGAATAAACATGGCATTGTTTGTAAATCAATAGTAAGGGGTTTGAGGTAGACCAAGAGAATAAGAAGAAAAACGATAAGGTAATAACATGTGATGTCAACCTCGTTGTTGCCCATTTTCAGGCTACATGAACTGAGACACACACGCACGCACAACACAGACAAATACTTATGTGTGCGATTTAGACCGGTCGATGGTTGTCGAAAGAATCATGAGATAGGGCTCGTAAAGCGACCCTACGTTTATGGCATTCCGAGACATAAAAGCCGACGATTCCATTCTTAATCGAAGCCCAAAGAGAATACGGTAACCCGATATGTTGAAACTGTCATCACGCTAATGATTGCCCGTGTCATTGATATGCGTGTGCGCATTGCTTATCAAGTTCTTGTATATTCACTTTTAATGATTGTCTATGCGCTATTATGCTTTCCACATTCTTTCTTTCCCTTTTCCCATCCTTCGCGTTTGACTCTATACTACGATTAACGTCGCGTACCTCCTATCCTTTACGTCAAAGCACACGTTTTAATCACCACACACAGCATGTCCATCTTTTCCAACGCCAACTTGACATTCATTCAGCAACATGCATCTAATACGCTTCCTTCACCTCCGTCACCTAACTTATTCACGCTTCCATCGCCATTTGATCCAAATAGGCCCATTCATCGTCCTTATGACTATCAACATCCTACGAATGATTCTTGCTCAATTTCCTCCATCGAGCTGCGACCTTTGATGAAACGTAATATCATCACACCAGCAGTTTTAGCTTCATCATCAGACCATTGCCGACTCCCTTCATTGCAAAACATGCTAGCATCACCGCCACCTGAAGATCGTCCATCCAATACTACTAGCAGCCATCATAATAATACTCATGATGCCAAAGTTACATCATTTCATCGTGATCAACAGCCTATCGCATCCCATCTTGTCAAACGCGGTCGATCAAATGATGCTGCTGTCATTATTCACGAGCAACAACAACATGATACCTTTACTCAAAAGAAGTCCAAACATCGCCACCATGACGATACGCGTGGTTTAAGGCACTTTAGCAAGCAAGTGTGTGACACGGTTGCAAGGAAAGGTATCACCACGTACAATGAGGTATTAAGACCAACAACATGTTACAGGGAGAAAGAATGAACTAATGCAAATGTTTACTGTTTATTATTGTTATTAGGTTGCCGACGAGTTGGCATCGAGCATCCGTGCCAGTAGTAGTGACAATGCGGTAAGTGTGCATACTCCTTTTTTGTTTCATCATCTTTGTTCTTTGCAATGACACACACGCATGCGTGCATTAATTAAAGAGCTGTACCACAACAAGCTTGGATCAAAAGAACATTCGTCGCCGTGTTTATGATGCTCTTAATGTTCTTATGGGCACAGGCATCATTGCCAAAGACAAGAAGAACATCAAATGGGTAGGCGATATTGCGTGCACTGACGAGCATGTTGCACACGATATGCATGGTCAACATCTTGACCATTTGCAAGCTCAAATTCACCGTGAACAGGTAACTACTACTAATATTATACCACCACCAAGTCATTATTAAACAAGGGTGACATTAGGTTCACCAAGCAACGCTCGTGGCATCCCTTGATGAAATGAGCCATCTAATTCGAGATAAGCTTCAACAGCACGTGCAGCTATGTCATCTCATTTGGAGAAACCAGCAAAGGAATGACAAGTCCACACCATCACCTCCCAATCACGCCCGCGTTGAGCTTCCTTTTTTCCTTGTATCATCGCTCGATGATGAGGAACAGGGCGGCATGCAAATTCAAGTGCGAGATGATGGGTAAGAAAAGAAACCCCACTTTGTATAAGATGAATACTAATAAAGCAAACCCTTTTTAGTCATTATGCCGAAATATCCGATATTAGCATGGCTCACGGTGAAGCACGCATCATTTACGAGGATGTTGATGTGCTTGAATCTCTTGGATTGAATAACATCACGCATGAACAACTTGATGCATGGTTACCCAATGATCCTGCATTACGCGCCTTTGTATCCGTGCGTCGATGTAGTGGTGGTGATGGCACGATCGTATGTTTGCAGTCGTCACGTACTTCAAATCATGTCACGTGATACGCCCCGTCGTCTAGGAAACCAACCTTGACAACCTTATGCTTCTTCTACTACAACAACACGTATCCTCTTTCTTTCACTTCCTCCATTTAACTCTCTATGTATGCATGAGCAAACATTCCCCTGTATATGTGCTTTCCCTTTTTTCCTTATATTTTGTGTAAGTTTTTTTCTTATTTGAAAAAAAAGACAACTAGGACTATCCACTATTTATCCACCATTATCCCAATCACCTCGTGATCGTTTTGCTGCCATACGTGCATATCCTGCCGTGTTGTATCCACCTGTGGATGCTGCTGCTTCGCTATCGTCATCCGTTCCAGCATTGGGAGGGAATGTTGGGTGCGTATTGTATTGCTGTGGATGACTTGTTTGTGATAACAAGGCTGGATTGACTGATGGATCCACTGGTGCAAACATGGCAGCATCATAAGCGGATGGCATCACTGTGTAATGAGGTGTTCCATTGGCCATGGGTCGCTGTTGATGTTGATGCTGTTGTTGTTGTTGAGTGGGTCGCATGGGTGATGGATAAGTATGATGCTGAGTATACATGGAATGCTGATGATGTTGATGATGATTCGGGTATACATTGTTAGGTGGTGGTGGTGCAGCAGCTATTTTGGATGGCTGTTGTTGATGAGGATGAGGGTGGTGGTGGTGATGTTGTTGTTGTTGTTGTTGTTGCGTAGGAGGAGGTGGTGGTCGTTGATGATGTTGATACATGACAGCAGCAGCAGCAGCAGCAGCCGATTCACTTGCTGGAAAGGGTCGATTGGTATAAATATGATGAGGTTCTTCATTCACTGCTGTAAATTGTTGAGTATCTACTGTGGCGGATACGAACATGTGTTGTGCAAGAGCAGCTTCAGAAGAAGTATTGATCGCATGCGTTGGTTGCATTTCATTCCCGCTCATAAAAAGCATCCCACCATCTCTACCAGAAAGATGAAAATCCATCAATGGGTCATAGAATACGCCTGATGCCATCAAATTGCTAGTCGTTGGCATGGTCGAAGCTGAGGCCATTCGCACATCGGATGATGAAGGTGATTGCTGCTGCGTTGGTGCCATACCATTGTGCTCTGGTAAATTGTACATGTCATAACTCGAGGGTCGTGGTGCTTGTGGTGTAGTTTGATGCATGGTGTTATGTACAGTCGTAGGTGAAGGTGTCGTTCCTGATGGCGATGAACCTGATAACATGGCATTCGCATTGATGGTACCCTCTGCTGCTGCTGCTTGTTGTCGATAACGTGATCCCCCTGATTGCCGTAAAACCGCATTTTGATCCACTGGTGGAACATCTTCTAATCGAGTAGGCATTGATTCCCTGCGTAAGAACGTCTCGATATTCTCAATAACCCGTTGCACCTTTTGCATATAGATCATTGGCGAATTGCGAAGCACATTGGCTGTTGCTATCAAGTTGCGTTGGGAGAGACATGCAATGCCTGCATCAGTTGATAAGGCGTTGAGTTGATGTACTGCAATGCTGACAAGGACACCATCCAAAACAAAATAGAATTGACACCAGCTTCCATTGTCTGCATACAATTCAAGAGCACGAGTAATAGCGATAGCTGCACGCGTGCAAGTGTTGAGCGAAAGTAGTGCATTTGGATGATCATCGTGTTGCTGCTGCTCCATCTTATCCAATTGATGTCGTGGTAAAAAGAACTTGTGAAGCATGATCCATGTCGTATGGTATTGTATAATCAATAACAGACACGCTTCATCTTTGAATGCTCCTTTGCCTTCAAGTGTGCCGCTAATGGGAAATCGCAATTCAGCAGGCAATTCAGCAAACCATTGCTTGAGTGTAAGATCCAAATTTGATATTGCTGACAACAATGCCTCCTTGTCTTGGTGTAATGGTAGCTGATTGATGATGTCTTTGCGAATACGTAAAAGTCGAATTGAATGTACGCCATAGTTGATTCGATATCCAGTTTCCTCATTTTCATTGTCCAATTTTTGAGGAGGATCCACATTGCATTCCATATCATCCACCATAGGAGCTCTATTCGATCCAAGAGCAGCCCATAAATCAAGCCAATACACGGACCACCATAGCCGTTTCTTTCTTTCAGCTTGTCTCGTCTCTTCTTTGGTCGCTCTTTTCCTCCTTGTGGGTCGTCGATGTAATCCAAGTTCTTGAGCCATACGCACAGCCATCCCAATATGGGTATGAGCTAAATCGGATCGGCCATTGCTGATTTGGTACATGTACAAATTCAAAAGGGCGTGGATTGTAGTCAATGTTGGCAATGTAGGGGTGGTACCCTGGCCCATTAATGATTGCTGTGCATGATTGTAATAGGCTTCTCCTACCAAGGTTGGATCAACACCAGGACATGCTTGATGAAAGATACATGCATGTTGAACAACCCATGCTCTGATGGAACACGTCAACAAGGGTGTTGGGTCGTTGCCGTTCTTTGTTTCCACTGATTGATAAGGAAGAAAACAACAAGGATACCAATTCTTGGTCAATTCATCAATAGCAGCATCGCCCATGATATTATGCTGTGCATGATTGTTGTTGTTGGTGGTGGTCATGTGTTGTTGTTGTTGATGATGATCCGCCATGGCAGATTCATTGTTAATGTTGAGATGACTGATACCATCCAATAGAGCTTGATACATGGCCGCCATATCAGTGACATCTGTGTGATGTATGGTTGGGGGTAAATGTTCCATTCTCCAGGCACCCTCAGGAGGAGGATAACGGTGTTGAGCGGAGGCTGCCGGAGCAGACGTCTGATTTGGAAATGGGCTTGCGGCGGCGGCAACAGCGGCGGCAGCATTTTCCATGACAACGGAAGCAGGTTTCATTGTATTTGTTGTTGCAAATGGTAATGATGCTGTTGTTGTACAGTTATTGTTGGCTGTGGTTGTATCGGTAGCGGATACAGGTACTGGTGATGGCGTGGTACTCGATGATGCTATTGCTGCTGCTGATGGTGGTTGATTCTCATTGCCAGGCGTTGTATTGAGTGCTTGGCGCATTGTATCAAGCTCGTCTTGCATCTTTTGCATACGCATCTTTAACGATTCCACGTGGATACCCAAGGCTTTAAATGCCGACTTGTCTACGCGTCGTGGTGGTGTGGCGTAATTACATTCACTGTTGGATGCAGCACATCGCTTGCACGTTGGCTGTGCAAAGTCGCATTTGACTTTTTTCTTTTTGCACCTTGAGCACTATGATACCACACGCGTCAGTCTCCCGCAAATTATGCAAGCGTTTAAGGTACCATCATAAAGGAGACAATACACCCTTTTCAAACACCCACAACGCTTTTCAGTATCCTTCATACCAACTTACAGCATAGCTTGATCGTGGTCGTTTGGGACGTGTTGGTTCAGGTGGCTGGGACTGATCATTGTGCTCGGAGATGAAGACCGACGACATTACCGAATGTACCGAGGTTGATGGGCGTTCTTCCTCTGAAGGGAGGTTGAGAAAGCAACAAAAGAAAAAAGAGAGAAAGAGTGTAAAGGGAAAAAAGGAGAGCGTGAAAAGAAGAAAAGGCCAAAAAGTTGCCAAGGTACACTCTCACTAAAAAGGGAAGACCGGCCCAAGCCATGTAGTCATGGTAATAATGCGTGCCCCAGACACATGCAGCAGCTGCGTATCTACATAATAAATGAGATTACCTTTGTCAGAGTGTATTGTGCCGATGAGTAATACTCCATGTACCCTGTAATAGTCGCCATTTGCCCATTGTAACCATCGATGGTCACGGAGATACGATCATAATGGCAACTTATGAGTACGGGGTTTTTTTCTGTCTTTGCGCCGGTTCCACCAAACCACTACAATGCAGAGCCTTGTCCCATTTCTTGGCTGCTATTATATTCATTTTGGCCCGGCTATCGAGATTCCCATCTCTTTTTTCGTTAACTAGATTCTCATTCCTAATTTGCTCCATGTGGCCGCATAGACGTGCTCTATCGTATAACCCAAATGACACTTTTATGATAACATCATCATATTGCATCTGGATTGGAGTGCCTACATTGTGCACGCGTACGCGGTTGTCAATCAAATATAGGGTATAACCCGTTTTATATATTATAGATATTGCTATGATGACCACTATCGGCACAAGATGCTGATCCATGGCGTAATTTAGCTATATGGAAACGATGGGAGAAATCTACACTGCATCCAATGAAATCTCTGCTAGGACGACGTGCTGCAATTTGTTGTAACAAGCACACTGACCATGTCCAAGACACTCACATGCATATGTAAATCATCAGGCTTTTGTTTTCATTTCGCTGTTGGCATCTCATGAGACATGTTTAACAACAACATGGTTAACTTTATTTTTCTGCATGATGATGACTTGTTATCAAAACAGCTTCTTGCAGCCAACGAATGTTGCTACTTCATACAACAATGAACGTCGATTCTAGATGTGGCAAGTTGGTCTCTTTCTTTCTTTCTATTTCATTGTCTACCGGAAAAAATATCATGTGCATATCAGCAAACCGAATACAATATCACGCGAAATTGGCCGTGTGTGGGGGTAGATGATGAGACCTACCGTTAAAGTTTTGTGCGACCTGGTAACCTTGTTGTGGGATAGATATAAGCTTACAGCTCAGGCATATGATCAACCTTTATCTCGATGACATTGTTGCTACCCATTAGATCGTGTCAAGACCTTGATTATTTTTCAAAGCTCACCCTCATTTTGATTGTCGAGAGGTTCATTTTCTTTTATGGCTATCAACAACTCGTTGTCTCAGCCTCTCAACAGCCCAGCCCTGCTTTCATCGCAAGTTGTCAAGTTGCCAGATATAGCTCATGTTGGGTTGTCATTGCACAAGATTATTCCCATACAAGTGACAGATGCGGAACAAATGTAAACAGACCAAAAACACCAGCACTTACCCGTGAAATGAAGGCTCATTAGTGGCGGTAAATGGTAATTATTGGTAGTGAAAGGGGCAAATCGAGTGATGTATATAGCAAAGGATAAGGGCGGTTTTACTTTTTACACAACAGTGTGTGTGTGTACACAAGGGGCTGGGTGAAAGGGATGAAGGAGAAAAATTAGAGTCATGCTCATCTACAAAGAGGATCGACTCGGGTGTGCCACCCTCATGGTCTATACAAGGTGAAGATACGATAATAGGTTGCCGTATTTGGCTGTTGCATCATATAAAAACGAGAGGTGTGCTTTTTGTTCTCGGCCATCCTTTGCTTCTTTCTTGCATACGCTTCTTTTTTCTTTTTCTCTTCTCGCTCTTTGTATCTGTATTTCATGCTCAACCCAACATCTTCCCTTGAAACCTGTCAACAGGTTCAAAACACAACCACCAGCCAACATGTTACTTATCATTTGGGTAAGCAATGTTCTAAGATGTGATACCATCATCATCCCGGCCTTGGATTGCTGTTGCTTACACAACGACCTCCTAGGTCGAATTCATTCAAGGCAACATCCAACTCCTAAAAAAGAACAACAGCGTTGGCCACAATTTCTTTCCCCATTCACCAAATTACGACAAATGAAATCATCCTGGTCCCTAGCTTCATCCTTTATGTCGACTTCAACAACATGTTCATCATCATCATCATCCGAACAACCCGAACCGGAGTCTGAACACACTCCCAGTACCATTACCACTTGCACCATTGTCAGCAACATTGATCCCGAGCCACCCGTATACGATGACCCGTGCCATCCGTGGTCGTCGTCTCACATCCAATCTGGGATACAAAGCGATGAGGATGAAGATGAAGAACATCTACCACCTTATGAATGCACCGTGTCACGAGCAGGACAAGTGCATGTCAAACGTGAACGAGAAGATGAGAACACGTTATCCAAAAAGCGATCATGGAGGTAGGTTATTATTGTGATATTGAGTCTCTTTTTACCCCCTTGATTAATTTGCTTTTGTTTTCCAGAAACCTCTATGTTGTTGTATGGGGAACATCGATACGTGCTTATAAGAAGCAACCCACCAATCCTGAAACTGAAAGACCTGTATGGAGCTTTTCAATGCAACATGCTGAAGCTGGAATGGCTACCGATTATCGTAAATATCCAGATGTTGTGCGTGTACGCATTCGACACGGCCCTCAATTCCTTATTCGATGCAGCACATACATGAGTGCGGTCTTGTGGATCGACGCTATCCAAGCATCTGCAAATGTATGCGAGGATCTTGACACACGATGCATGCCTGAATTCTCATTTGGTAGACGTTTAAGGCGATCCAGACCGCATCGTCGATCACCTACTAATACCCCCACATCTCGTTAAAATCCCCATATTCTTTATTTCTCACTCCCATATATCCTTCAGAACACATCTTATGCATCCTAGTGCATCATCTGCTACCTACATGTTCCCATTGAAAGAAGAAAAAAACAAACATCCCATCACCACCACATTATTATTCATACATACAGCATACATGGCCACCACCATCACATGGGCCTTTCATACAATCGCATGAAAAATAAACGTATTAATAAAGCGAATGA
Source organism: Lichtheimia ornata (assembly GCF_029851405.1). Taxonomy (NCBI): domain Eukaryota; kingdom Fungi; phylum Mucoromycota; class Mucoromycetes; order Mucorales; family Lichtheimiaceae; genus Lichtheimia; species Lichtheimia ornata. The sequence goes on from NW_026695386.1 coordinate 125,435, forward strand.
CAGTGGTACACTATTCCAAAGACAGCTAATGAACTACCAACATTGATGGGTGTAAAAATAAGGGGCCAAGGTGGGGTCCTACTCCGTAAGGAGAAAAAGAGAGAGATCTTCATTAGTAGCAATTGGTGGCACACACACACACACGCACGCATGCAGCTGTCAATCCCGATCAACAACTTTTTCTCAACACAGATTTGCAATGCATATATGCATACTAAAACCATTAATGTGCGACAAAATATGTACCGCGTGAACAAGTGTATGTTAGAGGAAGGAGAAAGAGGAGCGTTAGCTTCTCCGATGAAATGTTCACACACATCCTGATGATCCAATGCATATGCATGTAAAAGCTGTTCATCAAAACAACAGCCGTTTGAAGCAGATACCCGCACATAGAGAGTAGCTGCAGGATCATGAGAGGAGTAAAGCTGCGCGTTTTGCATTATGATAATAGGCCAAAAAGTAAAACCCCAAAGGCAACACGGACAATGATATACGCTGTTATCATCATTGCGAGCAGTAACAGATGGATGGATGTAGGGATTTGTATAATAGGTCAAGATGGCCATCCATTTAAGTATGCACGCTTCTTGATGTTTCAAGAGATGCGCATCACGTTGGCACTGTTTCCTCGGTAGAAAAACTATTGCATCTTAAGATCATGCTTTGCATTTCTAATTGCAGTACTCTTACGTCTTCATTTCTCATTATTGCTTCCTATGAAGATGCAACAACAACATAGAAAACCAAAATCAGTATTGGCTGCTGCTCATAGCCAATAAGATACCCTATCACTTCTTCTCTACCATCCACCTATAAAGGTAGTTGCTTTGATTCTTCTCAATCCTCATATGCATAGCATGATCAGCTGGCAAAAAAAATCCCGAGAGAGAGACTCAATGAATATAGTAGGCTCAGTGTCTCATTCATCAATCGGTAGTCAATGATGTACATGTTGGTAGATGATGCGATGCTCGCTGAGACTCAGCATCCGGAATTCCCCCTTTCATGCAGTGCTAAACAGCTTCACCTCTTCTATCAATGATTTATTATCCAAATTTATCGATGAAAAGAGAGTTCATTCATTGTAAGGGTATGTAGCTGAGAACGATGTCAACCAAGAAGGATGTCATTTTGAGGAACTGTAGTAGGGAAATCTACTAAGAGCATACACAGCACTATCAGACTATGCTATTGTGCTTGAAGTACAGTTCAATAGATTCGTCTCGCGAGGTTAAAGAGTGTTGCCATATTGATGTGTCTGCCAGGTCAGCGATCAAAATAGGGCGGCGTATTTCGTATTCTTTTGCCGTTTCAAGGAACGACGCTTTCTTTCTCCACAGCAAACAAGCATTCATGGATCCTTATGACTATGGTAACTATAAATACCAAATCAGTCCTTGCTACTTTCACGCATTCGATCGGTGACATGTTGGTTGGATATAACGGTTAATGCTGTCTCTTTTGGTGCCATCGCTTTCAAGGACGACCTCCTCCTCCTCCTCAATCGCATTACATTCCTGCAACTGGCATGCGTCCTATGGTTCCACGACCTTCGCCACCACCACCACCATCACTAGCCTCAACAGCAGCACATAGTTACGACCGTTCCTTCATGGTGGCAGCATCATACGACCACCTTGTGCGTGTATTACAGGATATGGATTATGAAGGGAATCCAGGCGAACAGTTTCAAAGCATATTGAACGCACTCATGGCGGAATGCTCACGTGCCAACATCGAAGCTGGTAAGGGATAGCAGGCATGTCGTAGCGAGTTACTCTGCTTATACATATTCCCATCAGGCAAGACCTGGATATTTGATCATTGTCGTCAACCTATACACATGGAGGCCATTTCAGATTATTGTGTGGCGTTATCGTATTCAAAGGACAGCTTTTTCGAACGATTGCATTTGGTGTACCTGATGAATGATGTCTTGTATCACAGGCATGTTGCAAACAAAGGAAAGGATTATGCGAGATGGATTAGGCTGATAGATTGAGTTATTATAGTGAACGTCGGCAGGCTGCATGGATGAAGGATGCGATGATTCCACGGTTAGCGAACTTGCTAGGACATGCTTATCATGCACCGGGTGCCACTGAGGATATGAGAGCAAAAGTAAACAAGGTATTGTATTGATTTATACATTCATGGATAATGTGGGTTAATGGTGTTCATGATAGGTGCTTGCGATTTGGGAGGATAAGCGATTTCTCGATGCAGGTGTTGTCAACCATATCCGGAAAGCTGTTCAATTTGGACCACCTCCACCTCCATTGCCACCACCATCATCATCTCAATCAATGCAAAGTGTTCCTCCCATGAGGCCATCTTCATTTGTTGGTGGTGCTCCACATCCACATCCAACAGCAACAGCAACGATGGGTTATCAAGGATATCCTCCTCATCCATTCCCAGGCTATGGTGTTCCACCCCCGTTTTATGCAGGAAGACCTATGCAACCAAGGCCTCCATTACCGACACAAGGTCCTTCCCCATCGTCGACTCCCCAACCCTATCCAGCACACATGGCTGCTCGTCAACAACCACCACCACCACCGCCAAATACAGCTCATATCAAATCGTCACCATCTTCAACAACTCACAAAGGAGAAGCGATGCCATCAATTCCTAATAAACCATATCATGAGCTACCGGCGGGTCTGATGGTGGATGCTCTTAAGGTAATTTACGATGCGTCATCATATACATTATATACTAACAGCAAAAATCCTTAGTTGGATGCTGCACCCTATTGTCCTTTGGAGCCATCAGACATTCGACCCATTTCGAACGCATCAGCAACAAGCAAAGATTTATCAAAGGCAGTGGAGCAGTTTTATGAAGGATTGGATCTCAAGGATAGCACTGGCAATTTTGAAGAAGGCGTCGAAAGCAAGCTTGATCGTAGTGGATGGGAGCCTGGTTATCTGGACGCGTTTTATGAGCAACGTGAGAAGCTACAACATGATCAGCGTTACAAGAAACGGCGGAATTCCTCTGAAGGAAGAAGCAGAAGACGTTCAAGATCCCGTGATCATCATCATCGTCATAGTCGTAGCCCAAGTCGAGGTGGTGACTATTATCGACGTAGAAAAAGGCAAGTATTATGTCAAGATGAAAGGATGTTTTTATAACATGTATGATCTGTTTAGGTCATATTCACGATCAAGAAGTCGATCTTATTCGTCACGATCACGATCCAGGTCTAGGTCACGATCATGGTCACCACCACCATCTCACCGTCGTCCTCGATCACGTTCACCTTCACCCTATCGTGGTAGATCTCGATCCAGATTTGGAGGCTATGGATCTCCGCAGCAACAACGACCACCACCATCATCCTCATCATCTTCTAAGAATGACGATCGACATCAAGCAGCTTTTGGCCAAACGCCAAACGATCCATATGATGCATATCGCCGATCCAATAGCTACAACTACAACCGCGATCATCGATCAACGGCTGTTTGCTTCAACTGTTCCAAGGTAGAGTAGTAGTATTCATGCCATCTGAAAAATGCAACTCACACCTATCACACAATAGCCTGGTCATTTAGCACGTGATTGCCCAGAACGAGGAGGTCGATATCACCACGGATGATGCAAGGGATGAGGATTGATTTTGTGTATATTATGTTGCGTACAATAGCTACAACAACAAATAAAAGTACATTGCAGGAAAGAACAAGGAATGTGAATGATACTTTAGGCTTAAGTGGTATCCTCTTCTAAGTGACGATGTGGGTGGTTGTTACGAGAACTCCAAAGAAATCGTAAGCTGCGAGGACCTGTAGCCGTCGTGGATGAACCTGTGTCGTTGGGAGACTCGATATCAGCATCGCTTAGTTGGCGAAAGCATCGAAGAATGACAAGAATGCCAAGGATAATGTAGATGGGCAAATAGACAAGCGTGGTTTCAAGTGCAATCCAGCTGCCAGGACCGGCTGACAGGTGGTAGTTGACGTGACGATTCTCTAACATGCCGTAGAATAGCCATGCTTCGGTAGCCATGCCTGTCATGAAAACCAAATACAAAAACATGATAATACGCACCAACCACGTATCGTAATAATGTTGCTTGCTTGTCCTGGATGCAATAGATATCGATTGTCGACAAAACGTGAACCAGTATAAAAGGGCGCTGTTACTAACAATGATCCCCAGCATGGATGTGACGAGACTAGCGAGCGATCGGCGGGTGGCAGATAAATCATCATCACGCGTAACCCGCACACATATAAATGCTAGCACCAAACAACCGTAGGCTAATAAATGGCTAATGATGACCCAATACATAGGCGGTCTACGGCCTAGACGCGCTCGGCTGATAAACAATAAGCGGTGTTGCTGCTTTTCACTTGTAGCATCTTTGGAGGATGATGGTGATGGTGGCTGTTGTTGTACGTGGCTATTTGCAATACTGTTTTGAATGCAAACAAGTTGACACCCGATGATACCAGCATACAAGAGGAATGAAAAAATAGGCATATGATTGGTGATGACGCTCCTGTCTGCCAAGAGCACTAGTGTATCACCTTGATAATTGCGTTCAATCATGATAATGTGCCCCACAGCCGATAAAAGTGTGAATACAACAAAAGGGAGCAATAGTAAATTGTGCCTGCTACGTACACCTAGCACAATGCCCTGTAATATAAACACAATGGTGTAGACAATCCACGCCGTATCTTGCGAGGTAACCATTACTTCATCAGGCACAAAGAAAAGAAAAAGATAGAAAGAGTAATAAAAAGAGGAGGGGAGAAAGAGAAAAACAAGGGGAAAGAAAACTTGTATAGAGCTGAAGGCTTCATTCAGTATCGTTGTTTGCCAATTTTGGTCAAGGGTGTATTGATTGATAGACAAAATAAAGATGCGCACAACAATCATGCTGCTGTCGTCTATTACAATTTCTCTACCACTAATGCAGATGCACCACCACCACCATTGCAGACACCTGCAACACCATATTTGCCTTTCTTGTGATTGAGAACGTTGAGCAAGGTAACTACAATTCTTGCACCAGAGCAACCCAAAGGATGACCCATTGCGACAGCACCACCAAATACATTGCTGCAAAAGGGGGGGGGGTTGGGGTTGAAAAGGGGAGATAAAAAATGGTATGTGAGTGGGTAGTTCATAAATCAGTAAGACATTATGCATGCATCATGCAGCCATTTTCTCTCATCCCCATTCTACTTACACCTGATCCGCCGACAAACCAAGTAACTTCATATTTGCACATGCAACTACGCTGAATGCTTCGTTGATTTCGAAGTAGCTGATATCATTCAACGACAACCCAGCATGCTTGATTGCTTTTGGAATGGCTAGGGAAGGTGAATCCGTAAAGTGCGAAGGTGCTTGAGCAGCATCAGCCCATCCGATAATCTTGGCCACAGGTGTCAAGTTGTATTTTTCAAGAGCCTCACGCGACACCAACACCACGGCAGCAGCACCATCCGAAAGTGGAGAGCTGTTGGGTGCAGTGACAGTGCAATTATTGTTGTCGCCAACAAATGCAGGTCGCACCGTTCGTAGCTTATCTTCTTTGAGACGCCATACTTCTTCATCCGTATCCACCACAGTATCGCGGCCACGAGAGCTGACAGTAACTGGTACAATTTCATGCTTGTAGTAACCTGCATTATGTGCAGCCTGAGCACGGTGGTACGATTCAATGGCATAATCATCTTGTTGAGTCCTCGTAATACCATGACGCTCAGCACAGCCTTCTGCTGCCACGCCCATTTGGTATCCATGGTATACATCTGTCAAGCCATCTTTGAGCACGCCATCAATGACCTCCGTATTCCCATACACGGAACCAAATCGTTGTTTGGGTAAATAATAGGGTGTGTTGCTCATTGATTCGGTGCCACCTGCAACAATCACTTCGGCATTGCCAAGCATAATACTTTGGGTTGCCATGGAGATGGCTAGCAAGGTAAAAAAGTAAATAACAGTGGTTTGAATTGATCGCTTGTATCTAAAGAACCATTACCTTTCATGCCCGATGCACATACCTTGTTCACGGTTGTGCTCACAGTGGACTCTTTCAAACCAGCACCCAATGCAACTTGTCGTGCAGGATTTTGACCAAGGTTTGCAGAAAGTACGCATCCAAAAATGACTTCATCAACACTCTCTGTAGGCAGCTTTGCTTGCTTTAGGGCAGCTGATAATAACAACAACAGTAAATATCATCGTCATTGGTACATGTTTCAGCCGTAACACATCACTCACCTTCAATAGCGATCGATCCAAGCTTGGTAGCACTGACGGATCCCAAACATCCATTGAAGCATCCAAGTGGGGTGCGAATCGAAGCAGCAATAAAGATCTCTGTAATTTGACACATGCACAAATAAGCAAACTGTTTCATGATCATTATTCATAGCCCGCCCTTGTTATAAGCTGCCCACAACATACCACGTTGTTGCGACATAGTACTGGAAGAGTAGCCTTGAGCGTAGGTATTGTAAAAAGTAAACGAAACACCATCTTTTTCGTTTTCCTAGCCCTTTTCATACATTTCTGGCGATTGCCCTCTATGGCACCGTGGGAGAATTCACGTCTCAGCTGCAACCGTGCCCACCCGGCTATCATCGCACGTGCTATCAATGCACTCTTTCTTAAATCAACCCAATGTGATGCGTCCATCTCCTGTCGTCTGTTAACGAAGTGACGATCTTACAAGATCAAATCATAAAAAAGGCGCTTGTGTTACGACGTTATTGACAACATCTAATCACCAAACAAAAGGGAGGTGATTTATACCATCGAATGCAGCCAATGGTTCAAAGCATAATGCATCAATCCGATCTTTCATTTTCCTTTATCACAGCATTGACAAGTGGATGCACTTTTACAATCCTGCATAACTCTTTCCAAAATACAATGCATCAACAAGTCCACACACACGAGGAGATCCAAGTCAGCAAGAAGGAAGGTCTCTCACAAAACACAGGCTGAGAAATGGTAGGCCAAGTCAATGTTGTATTCGCTTAAGTAACCTTTTTATCCACCATCATTCATAAGAAATAGGTTGAGGTACGATGATGGGAGATACATCGTTTTGGGGAAGTTCTATCATTGGCGCGTGCCTTGTGCAAAGGTGCATGGATGGATGTGAACTGCTCTTGCTGCATGGCGTTACAAAATATGGAGTTGGATGATCGATAGTAGTTGCCATAGAATAGCGTGTAAAGTACGATGATTGGTTGCACTAATTGTTCAGGATGCTCAAGTTGACGTGTTGCTGACAATGGATGCATAAGAACGAAGGCTCTTTGTCCACACGTCGTATACATCCAAATCCTTCCATTCCATCTACCAAAGCAGTATCAGAACCATATCCTTCATAGGAATTCGTTTGTATTAAAGCAAGTTGATACACGTACATAAAGCTGTTTGCATATGGTGGCCATCTGCTGTTCATGTGAAAAGGCTGCAAGGTAGAGCGCTGCAAGTAGAGAACGCTGTTTTATACAATGGAGTAAAGACCTTGCTGATTGCAACTGCTGGAATGAACGTTGTTGCGTTTGATGGTGGAAGAGGAGTGCAATAGTGAAGGTGGTGTGTCAAGAAATGCAGGTGTTGTAATGGGGTGCACACGCCATGGACTTGCTCATTCAGTCAAAGGCTACCGGATCAATGCAATTGTAGGATTGACATGATGGGTTGAAGCAGGACAACGTTCGCAGGTGGTAGTTGTATTTGAATGGGCCAACAGTTGAGAATGGGAGGAAGAGGCAAGATGCTGTAAGTGGAAGAACTGGAAATCAAAATGGGTTGATCTGATGTTGAATGATACTTCTTTGTTTGACCGTATCTCAGTCAAATCCCGTGGGATCAAGGAAGTTGAAGGATGGACATGATGAGCTGGAGCAGGACAATCGTTTGTATGCATTGGATTGGACAACAAAGGTGAATGGGAGAGATGGGCTATCAGCTGGCAGTTTACAAATAACTTTGCAAAATGATTTTTGTGAAATTGGATGATGTTTTGTGTTTGAGCGTTACTCAGTCAAATCCACTTGGATCAAGAAAGTTGAAGGATGGGAAGGATGTGCTGTAGCAGGACAATCGTCGTATGCATTGGATTGGGCAACAATGGAGAATGGGAGGACTAGGTTATTAGCTGGCATTTTGAACTATTCTTAAATAGTGTACAAGTATCATGCATCGCCTGTGCTGATTGACTCAAGTTACACAACACGCCCCTCTGCATCTTCAGCTCTAATATAGTCATACTACTTTACATTAAACAAAGACCACCACTTCTCATATAGCATCACGCTTACAAACATAAAGGTGCCTGTATCTCCAAACTTTACAATCAAACGTGGGGTTTTGAATAGATCAACGTGCTCGTCGGGGTCAAAGGAATCTTGTGCCAAAATATGAAGTTCATCGTGGGCGATCCCAGATTTCGCAATGTCGCCACCAGCCAAACTGGATCTGGAGGTCGACCTCTTCGACGACGACGACCAAAAAATATTTTTTGGGCTGTTTGCGACATTGAACGTGAAACTTTCACACAAGGTGCTGTTGGCCAAGCCGAGCACATTGCTCTATTCAAAACCCCACGTTTTATTGTAAAGTTTGGAGATACAGGCACCTTTATGTTTGTAAGCGTGATGCTATATGAAGAGTGGTCTTTGTTCATTGTCAAGTAGGTGGACCCTGGCAGAGCAAAAGATGCAGAGGGTCGTGCTGTGTAACACAGCTACGTTTGCATGAATGAAAGGGTCAATGTATAATTACTTTATGGATCATCTAGGAACAGGCATGTATTGCTAGCTAACGGCCACTTTTATCCAATCATCATTGTTGCGAGATCCACTGCATGGGAACGATGCCCCTGCTCTAGACATTCATTTCCATGATTAAAGTAGGTTGATCCGAGCTGATTTGGTTGAGTTACGCTCACACAAGGTTACATCGGTTGAGCTACATCGAGCGTGCTTTATGTCCAGAGTGATGTAATCTCTCTTTGACCGCAGCTCAGTCAAATCAGCTCGGATCAACCTACTTTAATCATGGAAATGAATTTCTAGAGCAGGGGCATCGTCCACCTACAACAGAATGCACAAAAGTTGGGAATGCACAAAAGTGGCTATTAGCTGCCAATGTATGACATCAAAGTGAGGGTTGCGTACTTTTCATGCATTGTCCCTGAAGTCCTGACTTTTTAGCTGAGTTACCCAAAGAGGTCCTTCTGCATCTTTTGCTCTGCCAGGGTCTAGCTACTTGACAATGAACAAAGACCACTTCTCATATAGCATCACGCTTACAAACATAAATGTGCCTGTATCTCCAAACTTTACAATCAAACGTGGGGTTTTTATTAGAGCAATGTGCTCGGCTTGGCCAACAGCACCTTGTGTGAAAGTTTTACGTTCAAGCTTGCCAATCCCAGATTTCGCAATGTCGCTACCAGCCAAACTGGATCTGGGGGTCGACCTCTTCGTCGACGACGACCAAAAAATATTTTTTGGGCTGTTTGCGACATTGAACGCGAAGCTTTCACACAATGTGCTGTTGGCCAAGCCGAGCACATTGCTCTAATAAAAACCCCACGTTTCATTGTAAAGTTTGGAGATACAGGCACGTTTATGTTTTACCTATGCTGTAAGCGTGATGGAGTTGCTTTCTCCTAGTGGATGGTGTCGGCTGCATTAACGGAAAGATGGAGCTGAGTGAAAGGGCACGTGGTGGTTACACAGACACGTCCTTGAGAGGTTGCTACACAAATGGATGATGATGATGATGATTGCCTTTTGTGAAGGTACGTAAGTAAAGAGCATCCAATAATGAAGGTGTGTCAAGGTATGCATTACATTTGCATGTAGAAGAAAGTCGAGCTGCATAAACCAATTTGTATATGTAAAACGATACATATACATATTGAATGAGTCACTCAATCAACCTGAAACTCAATGGAGGGATCTCTTCACTTTTTCTCTTCTCAAGCTCATCCCACTTCTCACTCCTCCTTATTGTATCACAAAAGCCATGTACTTCTTGCATGACCGATAACCGGACCACCTTTATTATTCCATCTTCGAAGCAATAGTATGTAATCCACAAGCTAGTAATCTCCAACAAGCGTGTAATAAATAAACAATGCTTTATTTCATCTAGCTATCTTGCTATGTCCTGTACATTACCATCACCATCGTCGTAGTCGTCCTCCGTCATCATTCCTACTCGTACTCGTCACCAGTCGTCAATCTCATCCGTCACACCAACATCCAAAAATACACAAGTTGAAAAGAATGGGATCTTGCAGACTTCCTTTTGAATCTCGCTGTCGTTATCATTGTCATTGTTGTGGATGAGGTGATAATCGTAATCGTCATTGTTGTGAATGTCGTTGTCATCGTAACCATCGTCTCTATAAGTAAAAAACAGCAAAGTTAGACCATCTGATACCGGGAATGATGACGATTTGGTATACCGCTGGGCGATAGCAATACATGATCCCATATCTACCACAAGGCCAGGGAGTAACAGTCTGACTTCCAACGGTTAAGGCAGTACTCATTAATGCAATTGATAGGGCCAAGATAGGGCTGACCACACTGTCGCATGTAAATCATAGCTGCCAACAATGCTTTACACAAATGAGCAAGGCACCATCCCGTTCTACCCATAGCAAATAAGCATCCGCAATATCAGTAGTAGCTGCCATCAAGCGACTTTCTTGGGTAGGCGTCATCAGAGAGACACATCATGCACTGCAACATATAAATCCGGTCTTGATGAAATAGCATACGCGAGGATATTGACTTGCCAAGAGAACGTCCAAGGAATCCATACAAGTACTTGAGGAATGAGATCCGCCATGGTACCGATAAAACCATTGCTCTGAAGATCCACCGATAAAGAGACGACTTGCAGGTAGCTGATTTCCAAAACCATGGAAACGGTATCCTTGACAACCACAACTATAAGATAGAGATCGCTTGCTTGCTTCTGAGACACCCACCCAAATTCAAATGTTGATCTTCGTCTTCCAATTCAATAGGATTCGCCATTGACAACTGTAACGAGAGACTTTGATGGCACCAAAGAGCATGCAAAATTATAGCTTGATGGGCCTATAAAACTGCATATCACTAATTTATCTTTGAGGTAATGGTAGTAATACTTAGCCAGTGTCATATGAGAATCCACGATGTTTGATACCACCCAGTAACCAGAACACATTTCCTTGCTGTAGAGATGTCGACACAGTGACCAATTTTGATAGCCGTTTCTCCAAGCGATACTTGATGATGAATGCCATGAGAGATGGATACACCTTGACAGCACCAAAAGGACACGTAAAATTGTTGTTTGTCGCTGATGTGATACATCCATAAGATACGTGCGGTGAAGAGGGCTCTTGAAATCAATTTGCCAATAACGAGAACCACCAGAGGATCAAGTAAATGTTGTTGACACTAAAGACGTGGGCTCTGTTGCTCATTGCCGCTTCTTGTTTGTAGCTGATATGATCCACCAGTAACAGGCATGCGTAGCAGGATATCCATTGAAAGGGTTGCCAACAACTAGGACCACAATAAGACGAGATAAAACTTGGCGACACTAATAGGTATAGAACTTGTTGCCTTGCCGCTGCAGATGCAAATAAAAGGAAGTGTCCAATAGGTGGTACAGTAATGAAAACCATCGAACGATGTAATAAGGCAAGCTGACACTGAAGGATGCTGTAGACGTTGCTCTTTGACCCTGACATGATTCACCTATAAAAGATGTACGGTAAACAGTTTCCCAAACCCGTAGAACGATACTTAGCAATGATAGCTGCATCCATGAAAATCCCAAAGGACCAAACGAAAAGTAGCTTGATGAATAGCTTACATGCTAAGATAAAAGCGGAGGTTGGCAGGCGTTGTAGAAACGACTGGATCATCAATTACCAATGGTAGCCATATGAATAAAACCCTGTCGACATCCAATGATAGCAGCATCCATCAAGAATCCAAAGGGCACAAGACTAATAGCTCGCTGAGTAACCCACATGAAAGAGGGTGTTAGTAAGCATTGAAAGAAAGAATGGATCATTATTTACCAATGACAGCTGCATCCATAGAAGTCCCAATGCACCAGAAGACAAGTAGCTTGCTGAATAGTCCGCATACTATCATAAAAGAGGATGTTAGCAGGCGTTGAAGAAGAGAACGGATCACTATTTACCAATGACAGCTGCATCCATAGAAATCCCAACACACCGGAAGACAAGTAGCTTGCTGAATAGCCCACATACTATAATCAAAGGGGAGGTTGGCAGGCGTTGAAGAAGAGAACGGATCACTATTTACCAATGATAGCCATATACACGTCAACATGTTGGCATCCAATGACAGCTGCATCCATAGCAATCCCAATGCACCAGAAGACATGCAGCTTGCTGAATAGACCACATACTACAATAAACGAAAGAGGTTGGCAGGCGTTGTAGAAACGAATGGATCACTATTTACCAATGGTAGCCATATGCACGAAAACATGTCGACATTCAATGATAGCTGCATCCATGAAAATCCCAAAGGACCAAGAGACAAGTAGCTCGCTGAATAGACCACATACTATATAAACGAAGAGGTTGGCAGGCATCGTAGAAAAGACGGATCATCATTTACCAATGATAGCCATATGCACGCAATCCTGCTGATATCCAAATCAAACCGATTCTTTGCAATCGTCCGCTTGTTGATAAGACCCGCTACGATGGCACCCGGGTTGTAAGCTGAAAGCGATGGAACGATACTTTATGGGCATATGCAGTGAGAAGGTTGAGTAATATTGATACCACCAAAGAGAGCATACTTACATGATGCCGAAGAGCCCTTACAAAGAGAGGCAACGAGACAATCCTTGCTGCCCAAGACCACATGCAAATCGAGAAAGCATTGTGCATCGAAAAGCCCAAACCAGATCCTAGCTGCGGAGTGACGTACATATGGCTAAAGAGCGATGTGAATGGCAATCGTTTTTCATTGGAAATCGAATGCAGCTTGACGATGAATGCCTTGAGGAGATGCATAAATGACCTTGGTAACATCAAAGATGTCAACGCGGACTCTCATTGCTTGTTGATGACATTATCCATCCATAAGACGCGTATATTTGTAGAGATCCATCAAAGGAGTTGCTGATACAACCCGAACCACCAGAACATGCACCAAAGATAGAAAAGCTGCTCCCTGTTGCTGACACGATCGATCGATCGATAAGAGACCTTTGTTTCAGCAGGACCACCAAATTGCAGGTAATGGGAAGCACCAGGTGATGGGATGAGGGTTGATATGGCACCAAAGATATGCATGCTGTTGCTAGTTGCTGATACAATCCACTCATAAGAGACGTGCGTTGGATGCCCCCTTCAGACAAATCGCCGGTTGCTTGGTAACGAGCCATTAGAGACGTGATAGAGATTGATGACAACAAACACCAATTGCGGATATGATTCACCTATAAAAGATGCACCATAAACAACTGTCCAAACTCATTCAACAATACTTAGCAATCATAGCTGTGATCTTGTAAACTTCAAAGCACCAAAAGACAAGCAGCTCTCTGCAATGGTCCCTCTAAATAATGGTAGGCGTTTCAGCAAAGGTCTCCAAAAAGCACGAGAGTCATACATACCTGAATCACGCAATTATCACCAGCAGACTTGGAATCAAATAGGCCATCAGGATGTAAAGTAATAATCAAAGCGCACAGCCAAAGAAACGTCATAGTACCAGTACTCTCCTGTGGATCGACGCGATGAAGTGCATCAATAGAGATACCCATCTTCTCTCTAAAGGCAAGGAGATCAATAGCCGTAAAACGATGGAGCCGTGCGAACAGAGGATGCATTTTTAAATCCCTGAGGCCGCAACATGAGTCGCACTGTCCCCGGGCACAACATGTAGAGCTCCACAGGAAAGTACAGTACAATGACGTCCTTGACATGCAGCCTTGATAATAATAGTATCGCCGAAAGAGGCTCTGTCACTGTATGGTGTTTGGTAAGCCCACTTGAATCCAACCAATCCCATCATAATGTACACTCTTACCTTGTGGTATTCCCAATAGCATCATTGTCTCGAATAAAACCGTATCTCCATGTCATCCATATTGTCTTGCTGCTGTTTTATGATAAGGTTGGTTAATTAACAGGTTTCGCTTTGTAGATCCAATACCACGCATACCATTGAGCCAACCATACAGCATTCTTGCTTTGAGATCCGCATCCTGTTGCTGCCAGAGGTACCATCATCCAACATGTTCAACCTACCATAAACGCAATGTGAGATAAGAAGCAAACCCAATCCACACGCTTTTGTTGTCAGCATACCCAAAAGAGGCAATGTGAAGACGTCTTGAGAACTCTCATTGTGGACAACTCGGTAAGGAAGGCACACGACGCCCTGAACCACGGTGATCACAAGGAATTGCAACCAAATACACCATCCGAAGGCAATACAATAATCACCCTGCAGCGCCAAGGTATGCCACCATATGTACTATACTCTCATTGGATCCTGAAATTGGCATCATAAGAGATATCCACCTTCTCTCTGTAGGCAAGGAAATCAATAGCCGTACTTGGATGGAGGCCGTGTGCACAGCGGATGCCTTTTCAAATTGGCCTTGCCATCGCATCTTGAGTCACACTGTTTCCGGGCCAAAATTCCCCAGGAGAGCACAGTACTATACAATGACATCCTTGACGTGCAGTCGTGATAATAATAGTATCGCCGAAAGAGGCTCTGCCACTGTATGGTGTTTGGTAAGTCCACTTGAATCCAACCAATCCCATCATAATGGGCACTTTACCTTGTGGTATTCCTCAATAGCATCATTGCCTCAAATAAAGCCGTATCTCCATTTCATCCATATTGTCTTGCTGCTGTTTCACTGTACGGCTCGTTAATTAACAGGTTTCGCTTTGTAGATCCAATACCACGCATACCATTGAGCCAACCATACAGCATTCTTGCTTTGAGATCCGTATCTTGTTGCTGCCAGAGGTACCATCATCCAACATGTTCAACCTACCATAAACGCAATGTGAGATAACAAGTAAAACCAAACCACACGCTTTTGTTGTCAGCATACCCAAAAGAGGCAATGTAAAGACGTCTTGAGAACTCTCATTGTGGACAACTCGGGAAGGAATGCACACGACACCTCATTGGGTCTTATATAGAGAAGACAAGACCAACCTACACACGAACTTTAGTACCACAATGTTCGAATTGAACAATAAAAGGAATTGCAGCGATTGAACTTACATGTTGAATTGGAATGGAAGCTTGTGTCATGGGTAGATCGCGCACGTGCTTGTTGTAGCTAAATGTGTCGCCATTGACCACCTGTTCACCCATTGACGGTGTGCATTGTTGGCAATGCCAGAAGTTAGTGGTGTGGAGAGTGTAAATGGAGTTGGTCTTACCTTGCATCGTTGTGAAGCGGGAGTGGGAGAAGGTCGTTCCTTTCATTGTTCCTGGTTTGTGCCCTCTACGCCGCCCCGCCTGTTACAGGTGTGTACCTTAACAATACCCTTTACACTTGGGTCGATAACAACAATACGAGTATTAGTCCTCGAACAAGCACCTCATGACTTGCTGTGAGGGTGATTGGCGTCTATTATGTGTGTGCGCATCGATTCGTTTTTGCAGCCAAGCTTCTAAAATTGTACAACCAACGTGTAACCCCCTCGACAAACGTAAAAGAACATGATGCCTTCTTCATCTATTAGCGATTGTGTATAGTGAACGAACACGAGAAAACAAGGTGGGAGTGGAAGAGCTGGAAATTAAGTAGGTTGAACTGATGTTGAATGGTTGAATGGTTAAGTGTTGTTCCTTCAGTCAAATCCGTTCGGATCATGAAAGTTGAAGGATGGAGATGATGGGCTAGAGCAGGACAATCGTTCACATGCATTGGGTTGGGTTGGGTAAAAAAGGTGATTGGGATGAATTGGCTATCGGCTGCCATTTTACGGATCATTAATCAAAGTGATTTTTCTCGAGTTGGATAATACTCCATTGGATGAGCGGGTTTCAGTCAAATCAGCTCGGATCAAGGAAGTTGAAGGATGGAGATGATGAGCTGAAGCAGGACACTGCTCACATTCATTGGATGGGGCAACAACGATGATTGGAAGGAATGGGCTATCAAGTGGCAGTTTACAAATAACTTACCAATTTGATTCTTCTGATATTGGATGATGTTTCTGTGTTTGAGCGTTTTTCAGTCAAATCTCATCGGATCAAGAAAGTTGAATGATGGACATGCTGATTTGGAGCAGGACGATCGTTCGTATGCATTGGATTGGACAACAATGGAGAATGGGAGGACTAAGGTTATTAGCTGGCATTTTGAACTATTCCTAAATAGTGTACAAGAATCATGCATCGCCTGTGCTGAATGACTCAAGTTCCACAAACACGCCCTCTGCATCTTTTGCTCTGTCAGGGTCTAGCTACTTGACAATGAACAAAGACCACTCTTCATATAGCATCACGCTTACAAACATAAAGGTGCCTGTATCTCCAAACTTTACAATGAAACGTGGGGTTTTTATTGGAGCAATGTGCTCGGCTCGGCCAACTGCACCTTGGGTGAAAGTTTCACGATCAAGCTTGCCAATCCCAGATTTCGCAATGTCGCCACCAGCCAAAGTGAAACGAGTCGACCTCTTGAATTTTTTTCGATGACCAAAAAATATTTTTTGGGCTGGTTGCGATATTGAGCGCGAAACTTTCACACAAGGTGCTGTTGGCCAAGCCGAGCCCATTGCTCTAATAAAAACCCCACGTTTCATTGTAAAGTTTGGAGATACAGGCACCTTTATGTTTGTAAGCGTGATGCTCTATGAAGAGTGGTCTTTGTTTAATGTAAAGTAGTATGACTATAATAGAGCAAAAGATGCAGAGGGTCGTGTTGTGTAACACAGCTACGTTTGCATGAATGAAAGGGTCAATGTATAATTACTTTATGGATCATCTAGGAACAGGCATGTACTGCTAGCTAACGGCCACTTTTATCCAATCATCATTGTTGCGAGATCCACTGCATGAGGAACGATGCCCCTGCTCAAGAACATTCATTTCATGATTAAGTAGGTTGATCCGAGCTGATTGTTACAGAGCTACAGCCAAAGAGAGATTACATCACTCTGGGTATAAAAGCACGCTCGATAAAACAACGATGTAATCTTGTTGGAGCGTAACTCAACCAAATCCATTCGGATCAACCTACTTTAATCATGGAAATGAATGTCTAGAGCAGGAGCATCGTCCACCTACAATAGAATGCACAAAAGTTGGGAATACTTTCGAAGTGGCTATTAGCTGCCAATGTACTTGACATAAAAGCGAGGGTTGCGTACCTTTCATGCATTGTCCACAAGAAGTCCTGACTTTTTAGCTGAGTTACCCAAGGGTCCTTCTGCATCTTTTGCTCTGCCAGGGTCCAGCTACTTGACAATGAACAAAGACCTCTTTTCATATAGCATCACGCTTACATCATAGGTAAAACATAAAGGTGCCCGTATCTCTAAACTTTACAATCAAACGTGGGGTCTTTAATAGAACAAAGCTGCTCGGCGGGGTGAAAGCGATCTTGTGTCAAACTATGAAGTCTATCGTGGCCGATCCCAGATTCACCCAATGTCGCTACCAGTCAAAAAATATTTTCGTCGTCGTCAAAAAAAATTCAAGAGGTCGATCCACTTTGGCTGGTGGCGACATTGGGTGAATCTGGGATCGGCCACGATCGACTTCATAGTTTGACACAAGATCGCTTTCACCCCGCCGAGCAGCTTTGTTCTATTAAAGACCCCACGTTTGATTGTAAAGTTTAGAGATACGGGCACCTTTATGTTTTACCTATGATGTAAGTGTGATGCTATATGAAAAGAGGTCTTTGTTCATTGTCAAGTAGTATGACTATAATAGACCCAAAGATGCAGAGGGGCGTGTATATGCCGCAAGCGAGAGGGCTGTTCCTGAAGCGTCGGATCCTATTGGCGGAGAGTGCATAATGAACCCTGTCCCTGCCTGGCCATAGTAAGGTCCGCCTATGATTGCCCTTTGTAATCTTTTCGAGTTAAACATGGCATGTTCAATAAGCCGAAAATGATCAATGGATCCGGAAATATCTTTTGTGAAAGTGTATGAGAGTAGTGATGATGTTTGTCTTCAAAGCCTCTTCTCATTGTTTATAGAAAAATGATATGGCTGACTAGAGAGCGCTTACGATAGTAGGGTATGTTGAAAAGTGCTATAGGTAAGCATTGTTAAGTTTATGTCCCCGTGTCACATTGTATCAGAGTTCACTCCTTCATGAACATAATGGTTAAGGTTGCAATTAACCAAGCTTCTGTAACAGGCAGTATTGTTGGGTGTCATTGTTCAAAGTTGACTATCTTTGTATGTAGATTCCAGCATTTATTAAAACCATTCATCGATTTACATGCCCATTCCAAATGCTAGGTACAAAAGACAAATTACTATATAACAGGTGTGTGGTACCATACCATAATCATTCATACGGATCAACGCGGCTTTATTTTCATGAAAGTTTATGTGGATTGGATGATAACAAAAAAGATGGATGATGAGGTTATGTGCTCTGTTGACGAGTATTGATCAATTCGCTCCTAACATGCAAATGCAAAATTAGCACCCATCACCTGCAACGTACCATAACTTCATCGATACTTACGAGATTCTTGCTTGATTCAGCACCTTTGCTTCTGCTTGACCTTGAATGGGTGTGATTTTTGGGCGCCTCTTCATTTGTTCTGACAGCTTCTTTCGATGTTTCTCTGTACGCCTCCGCTTATACAGCAAGCCTTCGACCAATTGACGCAGGAATCGTTCTTCATGGATTAACCTTAGCTTATCTTTTTCCATGCTGTGTTCGGTGAGCATCTTCACATAGTCTTGTAGAGCCCATGACGAGATGATGAAAAGCCTCCGCTTGCTTATCCGGTTAGCCCTTAGATGTTTACAAATAGTGTGTTTCACCTAGTTACCTTTGATGAATAAAGACTCTTTTATAGACCTGTCATACCAACTCACCTCCTCAACGAGTTCACCCACAGCCTTTCCCCAGATGCGGATATCTTCCTTGAATGCTCTCACTTTTTCAGCTTCATTTTGATTGACAATGGTATCAGGGGTACTCGAATGCTCCCGGCGATATCTCCTCATCTTGGCTTCTACCGCCTAAGCTCCCATATCAGCCCATGATCCTTGTTGCCCATAACAATCATCCCCCATCCCACTTACTTGATCCGCTTTATTCCTGACAAACATAAACGGTATTCTCCGTTTTTGCGCCGCCATGGCAATGTCGATGTCAATTTGCAACATCCTGATAAAAAGTCAATATTTGGGATAAACAAACAAGTAGTAAGGTTACAAACACAACATACCTGTCGGCAATTACAATGATGAGCGTATCAAATGCGTAGAGAAACTTGTCATTGAAATAGGTCTCGCTTGGATGGCTCTCGGTGCCAGCTCCTGGCATATCCCATACAATCATGGTCCGTAAATCGGGATGTCGATATCCTTTGGGTTTGCTGGTGGATTCTGTTTCTCCTGTGGGTGCAGCTCGTGGATCACTATCTTGATATCCAAGAATACCATTGATCAAGGAGCTCTACACAGCACGTAATCAATACACATCCATCACCTTCCATTGATTCACAAACTCACTTTCCCGGTACCTGCTGCACCAACCACGCCAACGTTGTAAAAGCGTTCACAATTGAGTCCAATTTCTCGCTTTGCAATATCCTTGAGTTCCTGGTCAATGGCTACTGGTTCTGGTGGTTCATCTCTGAAAAGGACTTGAAAGAGACCCCAGCATGCGTAAAAAGGAGAGAGAGGCCCTATAATAATTTCACATGTTAACCATAGGTAGGTCGCGTGTATGAGCGCGTGCACAGACGATTGCATGTGGGTCATCCCTCTCTTGCCACACACAAATCAAAATGGATACTCACATCCAACGATACCAAGTAATCCTCCAATCATCCCATCCATAAGCTTGACGCCTGTCAACTCGTCTTCAGTGAATATGTAAGCATTCAAAACCGGAAAGGCGATGATAACCATAGGAATTGTCAATGTTGAAACTGTCAACTTGGAAAAGCGGCTTGAAAAGTCTTCATAGTCGTAAAAGACGTTCGATTTATAAGGAACAGCAGTAGAAACAGTTTGGCCCATGGTTCATCAAGAGGGAGGGGAAAAAGAAAAAGAAGGAAAAAGGACGAGAATGAAAAGTAAAAGATGTAAAGAAGGGAACGGAACTGATGGTCATCATGTGTCCCGGCACAAATGGCGTCAGATGATCGTAACTGCGTAACATGGTTGTGTGATAATCATCTCTCTTTTATACTGCACGGAAGTCTTCTTGACTAACAAATTCTTTCAGCTGCACTGATGGGTCTTCATGGAAAGGTAAAATGATTGCAAGATATCCTTCGGTCATCGCCTTTCCTTGGATCAAAGCCGTTGTCATGCGAGGATTGTATTCAAGAAGCTTCCCCCGCATATGCGCTCGGACCGCGTACGTTGTGTCGCCCGCCACGATATCACAGAGCACCGTCTCGGGTTTGACATTGGCGCCTGCTTCCAATTTGGGTATCACTTGAACGTCGTCTTTCTTCAATGCTGCATGTCCACTGGTCACGCCGAGAATGCACACCTTGTTGGGTGCCTGTCGTACATAAATGGCCTGTTCTCGATTGGCGTCTGCTTCCTTATCCCATTGAAAGTGCAGTGTATAGTAACGCGACAAGTAGGCTGTTGGATCGTTCGACCACGAGGAAACAAGATCGAGGTGCTGTTGGATGTCGTAATCGTCTGCCATTGAGTGATAGATCTGAATCGAAGCTGGAGTGGCTTTGAACAAAGGAGTTAAAGATGGCCCACGCTCCTGCACTTCCGATTTCATTCTCTCGCTCTTTCCAATCCATCATTGTGTCATGGCGCATAGAATAGCTAGCTAGCTTTATTAGTGAATGCATACCTCTTATTACATAAAGCATGTTGGATTAAAAGATGAGACTATGATAACCAATGATCTACTTTGACATTATTTAAACTTCTATCTGCAACATCAGCATGTATGGATTACACGGCGCCACCTTGACTAAGCCGCGTTATGTCATTATGCTATTATTCAATGTAACACACACGAGCCTCCTCACTCATTGTACTCTCGCATCATCCACAATCACACACATCCACACGCACACACACACATCAGGCTTAGCATTGAAGCTGATCTTCGGCCTTATTATTCCCAATGAACAGGTATAAAATGATGGAACCAACGACGTGGAATAATCCCATTTGTTAGTATATCATTCTATCTTACGATCAACAAGAGGATGCATATCAACCAATCATGGTACTTCAATGGGTCTATAATGCAGGTTCTGCTTGGGTGCCTCTCGACAGCTACACACAAGATGCCGTCGAAGTTTTATGGAGTCGAAACGCTAGCTCGTGGATTAGAAACAGCCCATCCTTTGCTGGTCAACCCATCTTCATCGATACGTCACAAATGACTCTGCAATACAATGGTCATTGCTATACGATTGCTCGCCGATATATATAAGCTATCCACCTCCAGGCAGGAACCTGATAATACTACAAAATAAACTTTCTTCTATATACTGCAGATCAATGTTCAACCACATTCATTTTTGAAATAAGAGGATTGCATGGTTGTTGTATACCCCACATTCATAAGCGTGCTCAACGACTATCACTGACAACATCACTTGTACGTGGTGCAAAGTGACCACGTGCTAGAGTTACAGTGATCCTGCCATCATGTCAAACACGCAGCACACCATAACGATTAACACCTTAATACACTAACAACAACGCGCACATACACTCATCCAACCCATTTTCAGTAATCGAATATTGAAAACGATTACAACAACAATGGATGCCATGAGATCCATATGTCCTTATTGATTAATCCGTTGTCGTTGTTTTGACCCCTTTAAAACTATGCAGGCCGCCATTATTAAATTTTGGGTATACCGTAGCTTATGTCGTTATGATATGACTAACGACAAGAATACCATCCACATGTCGTACTCGTCATTGTTTCATTGCCATTTGTATCAAATAAATGAAAGCATGTCATTGTTCCTTTAGTAACAATGGCCATGGAAATGATGATGATCACCATTGTTTTGAATGATAATCATAGCACTCATTGTCGTCGGACATTGTGTTTGCGGGCACAATCAACACAGCCCATCATTGTGAGTTATGTATATCTTCCTGGAGATGAGCTTCCGATGTGTAACAATGACCACGCCATTTGATGAAGGAAGGAAGAATTACAGAGTTGGCTGATGAAAAAAAAGAAGGGTGGCACCCAAGGTGGCAAAAGGTGTCGGTCAAGTTACACATGCTATTTTTGGATATGTTGCGAGGAAGCAAGCTGCATGATCTGCCATCCGGGGCGGAAAAAAAGGGGAACTTTGTTGGATAACTCTGATACACACTACATGTTGGAACATTCAAGGAGGGGTGATGAAAGGATAAACGGTGATTACATGCAAGGAGTGAGGGGAGAAAAGGGGGTAAAAACAAGAAGGAAGAGAGAGAGAGTAGAGGGCAAAAGGAACATGCAAGCGGGAGATCCCTGTTTTTTTCCCAATTCCACGACTATGTATACAACAGATGGAATCATACAAAATGTGGCACTCGATACATCTACTTTGGATCGTCGCCAAGCTTGGATAAAGATCCAGGAATATCTATAGGCTCATGACACAACATTTCAACTACTACTGATATCTTTTTTTGGTGACAAGCGGGCGCAGGATGTTATGAATAGTTGCAACTACACGGCGAAAAGCTGCCGAGATTGGGTTGGTCCTTGTATTTAAATGGGGTAAAATAAGCCTGGTATCAAAGTTGGCTAAACCAAAGATGGGCAAAAATACTGCTAGTTCCTGGATTTCACACCCTGTATTACCTCTCGGCTCTTTTGAGAGGATATACGTATTGAGCGGGCGCAGAAGCGCGCGCGTGTAATGGCGTTGCCCCGCATCACGATGTCCCGTTGACCTGACTTGGGCATATAAAAAAGATGCAAAGCAACTGATCCATCAACATTTCATTGATTTCTCTCTCTTTTTTTTCACTCCCCTTTTCATATCCATACTCAATGACGGTATTCACCAAATTGTGCTTGATTGCCACCTTGGCACTTTCATTGGCAAACGCTCAACAAGAATCATCATCATCATCAGCCTCTGCAGACGCACCAGCACCTTCAGCATCCGCATCTGCTGCTGCCCCTAGTGGTGGTGGTGGATTCCAATTCAAAGAAACCTATCCCACAGATGGCAGTGTGCCCACTCCCAAACCTGAATGGATGGAATTGCTAAAGAACGCTAACATCACTGATGCACCTGTGCAAAAGAGCAATGGTGAAAATGGTACGTTACATAATGCTGGTGCTATAATCCCTATGCTTACATGTATCCTACTAGGTCCTCAACAATCTGGTAATGGTGATCCCTTCTGCGATTGGACTTTCACGGGCTGTACAAGAGAGGATGATATCACTGCTTGTCCCACTGGTCAATGGGGTATCACCTATGATGATGGCCCTACTGAGTTCAGCCCACCCTTGTATGATTTCCTCCAAAAGAGTAATCAGAAGGCTACTTTCTTTATGATCGGTGGACAAGTGCTAAAATTCCCCAAATACGTTGAGCGCATCCATAATGAAGGCCATGAATTGGCCATTCATACATGGTAAATCAATCATACGATAACCAAAATGATTTCAATTTCTTAACATTGGCTACAACAGGTCTCATTCCTACTTGACAACCCTTACAACGGAGCAAATCGTTGCCGAGCTAAAGTACACTGAATTGGCCATCAAAGAGGTGACCGGTGTGTCGCCCCGTTTCTTCCGCCCTGTAAGTCTTTTTAGATGACAAGAGATGAAGCACAAGCAAACTCTAATTCGCATCACTTTATAGCCTTATGGCGACATTGACGACCGTGTACGTGGTATTGCCAAGGCTCTCGGCTTCGTTCGTAAGTACAACATTATCATCCACAATGATCGTGCATCAATGAAAAACTAATGATAATGGTATTATAGCTGTAATCTGGAATCACGACACTGACGATTGGATGGTATGTATATCTTGCATGTTTTTCAGTAGCCCCTGCATCGTGCTTACAATTCTATCCCCTTAGATTCAAGAATCACAAGGTTTTAACCCACAATGGATTGATGGCAATGCCACAGAATGGGCCAAGCAAAACACTACCCAAGGTGGTATCTCACTTGAGCACGATCTTTACAAGCAAACGGTTGATGCTGCTATCCGAATTCTTCCTACGCTCCAGGTAAATCAAGCAACACTATAAAGCGCCATCATTTTTTACTGAGACGCTTCTTTTTTTATGTAGGACGCATACAAGGTGACCACTGTAGGCGCTTGTGTTGGTCAACCATCCTATAAGGAAGGCAATGCTACGTCACCTGCTGCATCTGGTTCATCTTCTGGTGCCGTTCCTTCCGCAAGTGGTGGATCCAGCTCACCATCGGATGGATCTCAAGCTGGTGAAGAAGGTGCTGCTGCTGTACACATGGCTGGTACAACAGCTATTGTGACGGCAATGGCCTTTGGCGCTCTTTATCTCATTGCTTAATATGATGGCGTCACCTATCTCCTGTTTTTTAATTCTGGCATGCCATATTCCATGTATCAAGTAATCCATACCACATACATCTACAACGCACCATCATGGTGCCTTCCTTTTTCCCTTTTACTTCCTTTCTACATATACAAGTACACATCTCTTGTAACCATGAGTAAAATATCTGTTGCATCTATCTTTTAAAATACCCAACTCTTTCATCAGTAACAGAATAAAGCCTTGTGTCATGTAAGCATTGGGCCACATTCAAGGGGATGCTTCCAATAGGCTCGGTTGATGATTGCACGTGATCCATTGTTGCCATGATACATTGTTGCCATGATACAAGTAGTAGCACCTGGAAGATTGGTACACTATGCCTTGCCTACTATCTCTAATAATGAAACAGCAGCGACATGGAGGAAAACTATATCCCGTGGCATGAAGGGTGGTTATCTTGTGGCAACCCCTGTCAATGCCTCCGAGATGAGATTTAGCGCGTATACGTATGCATGCTAATAAAAAGGGCGTTGTCGCTTCTCGTGTACTATATCAACCGCTACAATGATCAGATTTGTATATATGATATGCATAGGGTTTTTGTATTTCTGCACAATGTTCGTATAACAGAGGATAAACATACACACACATGTACGTGCATTATGGGCTAGATTTGTGTGCAGCATAGGCTGTGTAAGAAGCAACGCTTTGATTGCAACGGAATTGTTGGACAAAAAGCTGATAAAGGCGTTCTCCTGATGCTAAACAGCCGATAATTGTTTATCATGTCGTGTACAATAGGTCCATGGTGTGCCCTAAGAACGTTACAAAAGACCGGTGTGATGATGCTCTTGCATTAGCCTGGGAAGGTCAGTTGATTTCTATAGGTTCTTTTTTTTCGTGTCATTGCTTGCATGAGTATACATATTGAATGGCAGAGTGGCAGTACCAACATCATGGTGATCGTTATGGAAACAAGGGATGACATAGCTAGGTTACACGAACAACAAGGCAAAGATCATGTTGACAAGGCAAATGAATCCAATGGAGATGGGTTGCCTAAATTTGAAATCTGAAACACATTCAACGTCGTCACTGTATCTATCACCATAGCAACTTGGTATATGCGCACGACATGTTCTATAGCTATCATGTAAGCCAACATTATACGGCGAGATGTTTGAGAGACGCGCAATGATGATGATTGAGAAAAAGGGGTGGTTGAATGAAACGGTTGAACCTGCCCGCTCCTTTTTCTATTGCAAATGCTTTAGCGCACACACACACACACACACACACACACGCACACACGTATATATATACACGTATCACCACTCTACGTACGCCCCTTAGCGTATAAGACCATGCATAATCCCTGTACAAGTCACCTTCTCTCTCTTTCTTTTCTTTCTCTTTTTATAGCCTGTCTTTTCCTTTTGAAAAGAACTCGTCTCGGTGCGTTCTTGTTCCTCTCTTTCAGTTCTATTTTGCCACCTGCAACTCCACAATCTTCCTACAATTATTGTCAGCGTTCCCTTCCTTTCGTTCGTGGCATTCTAGTCTTTCTTTCAGTTATACAACATCATGGATATCTTGGATATGGAAGGTCAAACAGCTCCAGAGTCCACTCGTGGTCTTTTTGACCCGCCTCAGGAGCCAAAGGTAAAAAAAATCGATGGCGGCTGTGTGTGTGTGTGTGTGCACACTTAGCTTTGGCTTATTTACTTACTCCCTTTGTCATCATGTGCCCCTTATTTTTCTTTCCATCCAACCAGTCATCGGCAAGGAAATGCTGGTCGGATGACAAGCGCCACTCAGCTCTTGAGCTTTCCAATGCATTCAATGAGGACCCATCCTCTCATCCACGTAGCAAGTCGGCAACGTTTACAGTGCGTCCTTCACTTCATCAACATCGGAGTGCTTTGCATACTGTGAGTGAAGAAGGAGATGGCACTGCTGGTGGTAGATATGGAAAACGCTTGGATGATCCAATTTCATTGCAACGTAAACATCGATCCTCTGCTTTATTTAATAACTTTCCTATGGGATCTATGGGACAAATGGATTCTCAAGATCCAGATGATGACGATGATGCAGCAGCTGCTGCTTATTCAAGAGCCGATGTCCTTGCAGAAGCAGAAGCCAAATTGACAGGTGCCTATCCTAATCGTGGACGCCCTACGCAACAGCAGCAGCAATCACTTGTTTTGACAGAAGGGTATGATCGACGTCGCTATAAAGCCGATGATTTGTATCAGGATCCACAACAGCAGCAACATCAACAAGCGCTCTTTGCTCTGCAAAAGCAACAAAAGTACAATCGTCGTCTCTCCGAACCCAGCACTCGCCCTTCTTATTACCGTCATTCTTCAGACGTGGAACATTACGACTCTCAGCAACGTCGATCGCTTAGCAATTACGGTCACCAAAACAAACGCACTTCATTGCAATGGTCGCCTTCCCATTATGACGATGAGTACAGCCTTGATTACCGTAGAGCAACAGCAGCAACAGCAGCAGCACCACCTCCTGCACCACCACCTCCTGCTGGCAAAGCCGGTGGATTGACATTGGATATTACAAGAAGCAATCGACGTTCATCACATAATTATGGTGTTGATTGGCGAGCTTGTAAGTAGCATGTATGTATGTGTGGATATGAATAAGGTACTAAATTACAAGGATGATGATTAGCCAATGCATCCATGGTCTCTGCTCGTAGCCCTACATCCAATCGATCATCATGTGCTTGGGTTCCCTTTACACCTACCAATGTGACATTCCCTCGTGAGGATCAACAATTGCCACAGCAACAACAACGCCGTGCATTATTCGTGGCCCATCTCCCATTCTCAGCACTTGTCCCATTGCTGAAGAAGCATCAATTAGTGAGCGGCATCCTACGAGTCAACAAGCGCAATCGTTCCGATGCCTATGTCTTTTGTGAGGAGTTGAATGCCGATATTTATATTTGTGGATCCCGTGATCGTAATCGAGCATTGGAAGGCGATGTGGTGGCAATCAAGCTTGTGGAAGTTGAAAAGGTGATCCGTGAGAAGCAGGAAAAGGAGCAAGCCAAGGTCATGCGTAACAATGGTCAACCCATCGTGCGTAAACCGGATGAGGAGGATGAAAAGGAGATCATGTTTGGTGGTGAAGAAGATGTTGACAAGGTCAAACCAAAATATTGCGGCGTTGTCGTGGCCATTCTTGAACGTCCCCAAACTCAAGTCTTTTCTGGTACCCTTGGTCTCACTCGTCCTAGCAACAAGCGCTCCAACAACAGAAACGATAACAACGATGATGATGATTCCCATTCCGTACGCAGTGATGCATCACCCCGCATTGTATGGTTCAAACCCACGGATAAGCGTGTGCCACTTATTGCTATCCCTGTTGAACAAGCACCTCAGGGCTTCCTTGAATGTAGTCAACAATTTGAGAACAGGCTATTTTTGGTGAGTTTTCTTTTTCTCAACATCTATCCCCCACCCCACCCCTGACTTGTCACTTTTACCCCCTTCTTCCTTGTTCTCCTGGCTGAATATCAACTCACGTATATGTTGTTATGGTTTATAGGGCTCTATCAAGCGTTGGCCTATCACTTCATTGCATCCATTTGGTGTTCTTGAAAGCGAGTTGGGTCATGTAACCGATCTCATCGTCCAATCCCGTGCTATCTTGGCCGATAACAATTTCTCCTTTGAGCCATTTTCGGATCCTATCATGCGCTCCCTGCCACCAACTCCTTGGTCTTTGACAGACGACATGATCCATTCTCGTCTTGACCTCCGGGCCATTCGCAGCATCACTATCGCTGGTGATGGAGGTAAAAAGATCATTGATTCACTTTGTTTATTCTATATGCACGCATTCATCATGCTTTTATTATAGCTCTTGATAATGCTTTATCAATCCAACGCAAGAACGATAATCTCTATGAAGTGGGCTTCCATGTGGCTGATCTCTCGGTGTTCGTCAAGCCCCATTCTCCCCTTGACAAAGAAGCCAAAGCACGTGCAGCTGCCTTGTACCTTTATGAAAGTGCTCCTCTATGGCCTGAACAACTATTACATGAATGCGTCAACTTTGTACCTCGTAGTGCAAGGTAAGTTTCTTTTATAGCATGCTACTCAAAAAGTTGTGATACTCAATGGATGAATGGCTGTAGATTGGCATTTTCGGTTTCATGGAAGCTTGATCAATCTGGCAAGGTGCTTGATATCTGGTACGGGCGTACCGTGATTGAGTATGTAATTGGCAATCCGTTTTAGATTACATGGATATTCACCTATGTTTGTAGATCACATGGTGTTCTTACTACGAGCGAATTACAAGATATCTTGGATGGCAATGGTATACCGGACCATATTTCAATTGGAGATCATGAGAAGCCAGAATGGGAAGATGACATCAACATGCTTTATTCGCTGTCGCAAAGCCTAAAGCAAGCACGTCGTCGTGATGGTGCGCTTTTCCTTTCCAAACAAAAGATCAACATCGATATCAATCAAGATGGAAGTCCCAAAAAGATCTCACTTGCAACACGCTTCCCCGCTGAAGATATCATGGATGAATTCAAAATCTTGGTCAATACAGGCGTTGCCCAAAAGATATCAAGCCATTTCCCTGATCATGCTTTATTGCAGTCCCAGGCACCACCTAATGAACGTAAACTGGTACGTGTATATCAATTCTCTTTTCTTTTATTATGAGTGCTTACTTTTGTGTCTATAGCGTGAGCTTGCTCGTTACCTTCGTGGACTTGGATACACGATTGATCCATCAACAGCACAAAATTTGCAGCAGACCGTGGATGGGATCGAGAACGAAGCCGCTAAAACCGTTATCACGACCTTAGCACTCAAGACCATGTATCCTTCCAAATTCTTTTGCACCGGCAAATTTGATATCAATCGCTATTATCATTACAACCTCAATGCACCTTTGTATACGCAATTCACGTCACCAACACGTTGCTATGCAGATCTCATTGTGCACCGCCAATTGGAAGCCGTGTTGGCTGGAGGTAATTATCGATTTCAGCATGATCCAATAGAGTGGTAACTAATTTATAGGGTAGATAAACGCTTCTATTTGGAGAGTGAGATCATTCAAAAGATTGCACGCCATTGCAATGTGAAAGGATTGGCTGCCGAGAATGCACGTGAGCAATCACAGCACTTGTTTATGTCGCGATACCTTATCAAGTTGGGATCGACAGCAACCACACATGAAGCTATCGTGGTGGGTGTGCAAGACCAAGCCTTTGATGTGATGGTGCCTGATATGGATCTTGAACGCCGTATCCATGTGATCAATCTACCCCTGGAGACGCATAAATATAGTCCCGCTGATGGTGTGCTTCATCTATTCTGGAAAACAGGTGTAGCAACAGCCGATACCATGGCAGAGCAAGCGGATGCTATGGCTGAATTGGAGGAAGAAGAGGAAGAGGATGTGCAATTATCACCCACCATTTCAGCACCACCATCCACCACAGCTGATCATCTAGCGAGTGATGCCGTGCACGAATTGTCGATCAAATCAGTGTCGTCACCTCCATCAGCTGAACAACCTTTCAAACGACGTCCTCGATCCATGTCGCTTCGTGTTGTCGAAGGCGAGAATCCTTGGACAAGTCAGCAAGAATGTACAATACCAGATGAATCACGTCAAGTTATCCGACCCTTTGATTACATTCGTGTGGTCATCACCAGCGATCCTGACAGAAGTCCCCCCTTGATTCGCGTTCTTGCAGCTAACCCGTTTGTATAAAAACACACACACACAATACGACCACCACCTTCAACAAAAAAATGGACATTGCATCTCTACATGCCAACTCCTTCCCATTCCATATTTTCGTTATTTCTCGTTGTTTTCACTCGTCGTATATTTATATATATTATACCAAAAAAACACCCATCATTCTTATACGAAGATTTGGTAGTTGGATTATCAGATGTTGATTGCTGGTTTTGTTTTCTTTCCCGCCACGGCCCCGCTCGATAGCGGATCTGATAACTTTTTTTCCCTTTTTCAAGGATGGATGATCCGCGACCTGACATTTAAACATGTTGTGCAAAACCTTTGTGGTACCATCTGATCAAAAGATCCACGCACATCCACCGTTGTTCTCGATGATGCGATCATAATTTCGGGATAGAGCAAAGAGCAGATTTCCATTCTTGGGCAAATTTTTCAAGGACCCGGAAACACAGATCCTCGGTATCCTCTTTGTATTACTTGAAGAGTGTCAACCTGCTAGCGATAATCAGATCCTCCAAAACAAATAAATAAGCTAGGCTATCCACCGCGTCAAGCGCTTGTCAATTACCTTCATCACATTTACGTACATCTTTTATACCATGCGCCTTTTGACTATCACCTTTTTACTATTTGCATTCATCAGCCTCTCTTTTGCTGCCAGTATACCTGTAAGTATCTAATATGAAAGAAGCTTTTTCTTGTTTGGTTCACTCACATGTGTCTATCAACAGTCTACAGATGAAAGCATAGGCTTGGTTGCACGTCAAGAACACGCATCTGCTACTACCCCATCAACAACTGCTACCGCAACACAAAGTGGTCAAGGCCAAGAAGCATCTTCCTCCTCTTCCTCTTCCTCTTCCTCGAAACAAAGTGGTGGTGGTCATGGCCATGGTGCCAGCACATTTGCAACCCCCTACATCTTGACTACAGGTACCTTCTTTTACATTGGTATCGCCGTTTCCTTTGCATTGTGGTGTACAGGTTTTGCACTTGACTTTATCATGGATCGTCAAGAGCAACTTGCTATGAAGATGGCTATCTCCAAGAAACATTGCGTTGACTCGCCTACTTTCCCTGCAACCCTAAAGGCCTAAGAATTGCATTTGTTTATTTGTACCCTTCTCCCTTACTTGTATTCTTGTCACCTATATATCCCTCATCTTTTTGTATTCATCCTCTACCACCACTTTACGTGATCTCATGCATCATTTCGTATTATTTACATATATCCCCCTCCCCACCAATGCTATTACACTGTAAAGAATAAACCCATCTTCGAGTAATTGATATGTTGTCAGGGTGCTTGAATGCTACTATTCACGATGGGTTAGTGTTAGGAATTTGTGCATTGATAGGTGTTGGCCAAAGGGGGGGTGAAACAGGCATGGGTTATCGGCTAGCAAAACATTTCTATAATGAGATGTTGTTGCTGATACTCGTACTATAACAATGATAGGATTGGATGGATAATGGGTAGTTGCTATGATATCAGGCTGCCTAACATTTACATTACCCGACATGGAATGTCGATCAATGGGTGCACCATTGCTATAAAAGGGGGTTCAGCCAAAGACAATCGAAACAGGTGTCTGTGCTTCATTGTACTGGCAAGGTATCCCAGGAGATGTATACAATGAAATGCTCGGGTCATATGACACCAGCCCAATTAGGGAAAACAATGCCATAGCAACAGCGTAATAAGCCATAGCAACGATAACAACGAACACAGCCAAAACGTAAAAGGATCATCAACAACACATGGCAATCGGGTGCTTAATTTTCTGTTAAAAGAGAGAGAGAGAGAGAGGCTGTGGTCGTCATAGTGTGGCTGTGGTACATGTGCACAGTGCGTGAGTTAGCGAAAGGGTAGAAACGAGAGAAAAGAGTAGAGTATCTCGAAGGGCAAGTGTGAACATGTCAGGGCTCAACAAGAGAGCGGGGATCATCCTTTGGAAATGAAATGGAATGTTGCACAAACAAAGACGATTGGTCGACCAATATAACCTCTGTGGTATATTTAGTACCGAGGAAACTTGTACACACGCACACAAAGGATCTCCTTTGTCACTGCACCCATAAATGTTCCAACCATGCTTGACATGATGAGTATCAATGTGTGTGTTTACATCCATGTGTATGGCCTATAAAGCGTATCCATGCTTGCAAGTCTTTAGGTGTTTTATGTATAGAGCGCGCGCGTGTGTGTGTGTGTATGGTATAAAGCAAAGTGGTTACATCAAAAGAGCGGATTCCAAGAATATAATAATAATCAATGCGTTCATTAAAGCGGGCGTGGGTGTGCGTGTTTGAATGAGAGTGATGATGTGCGCGCCCAATTGTTTACACAACACCCGCTCTAAAATTTGGTCAAGACAAGCATGCATCCAAAAACAGCCTCGTCCTTTTTTTCTTGTTCTTTCCGCTTTCTTTCTTCTTCAAACAACCACCA
This sequence comes from Lichtheimia ornata, assembly GCF_029851405.1. Classification (NCBI taxonomy): domain Eukaryota; kingdom Fungi; phylum Mucoromycota; class Mucoromycetes; order Mucorales; family Lichtheimiaceae; genus Lichtheimia; species Lichtheimia ornata. Next base: position 158,399 of record NW_026695386.1, read on the forward strand.
CCACCCAAACACCTCTTGTACTGCATTTTGTCAGTCATCTCTTTCATTTTCTTTTTCATCATCATCTCCATCATCATCACCACCACCCCTGCCATTCCTTTCTTATGCTGTTTGACCGCTACCGCAAAGCCAAGCGCCCTGATGATGCCGTCAGACCTCTTCCAGCAAAGCCAAGCAATTTAGCTGCTGCTTTATTTCGTGCTCTAACAAAGAAAGCATGGTACACCGAGAAGCAACGTCAAGATTCAGGTGTCGACTTGACTCCACCACCAGCACCACCTCGCCAGTCAGCTTCATTGCCAAACATTGCTAGCTACGATGTATCCAATGTCGAGATGACAACCACTCCACCAACCCCTTCATCACCGTCATTACCCGTATTGGAGTCACCCACACCCAAACCCACTATCTCCACACCTGCTGCCACTCGCTCACGTGCCCCATTTCCTGCACCTGACACCACTCATTCGCGTGCTGCTAGCAAGCGTCATTCAGCTGAACATCGAGTTACTGCGTCATTGGATGACCAACGTATGAAGCGAGTGAAACGGCATTCCTTCACTTATGGACGTATTCATGATGACCTTGGTCGTTTGAAGGTGTCCGATGAACCAAGCACTAGTGCGACAACCACTGTGGAGGTGGCACCCAAACGGTCTCAAAGTCAGCAGTTGCCTGTGAACCGATTACAACCACGTGTGCATGGACGGCAACAGCAACAGCAACAGCAAAGTGGTACTCCACTTTCAGCCGAACGACTTGCCGAGATGCTTGCTATGGATTCAGAGTCTATGTTGTTGATTGATGTACGCAACATTCTTGAATATCAACGGCGTCGTATTGATGGCTCTTTCAATGTCAATTTACCATCTTTACTTATCAAGCGATATCAACGAGGCACTGTATCGAACTTTAATTTGGAGAACTTTATTACAACGACTGAAGGAAGAGCCCGCTATGTTGAGAAACGAGGAAGCAACCCTAATCGCAAGCTGACTTGGGTGGTGTACGATGATGACATGTTGCTGGAACGCACCTCGCAGGCATGGACACTCTTAGGTGTTCTCGAGCGTGCCATGGACAATGATCATGTTTTCTATCTACAAGGTGGCTTTAACGGATTCCATGCTCATGATACCTACTTGGTGGATGGCTGCAGCGACGACGATGATGATGATATGGGTCATGGTGGAAGCCCAGATGTCGACACTGTACTTTTGGATGACAACAGCAATCGTAAATCGGTACAATTTCCTCGTCGCTCAGTGAGTTACACCCTCGGCTCAACTCATGACAAGACCCATTTGCATCGCCGCACCAGCCTCTTTAGCCTCGATACTCAAGCGGCTCGTGCAAATAATGCAAACGCGCTGGCGCGTCGAGCCAACAAAAGAGCAGCTTCATCCAGCAGCAACAGCATTCACAATGATGTCACTAGCAACAATAATAACAACGACTTTTTGCTACCTGCACCACAACAGCTATTGGTGGCACCAAGCGCTACGACGTCGACTGCTTCGTCATTGGCACGTGTTGTGGAGGATGATGATGAAGAAGCTACGATACCACCCATCACTTCACCACGCACCGAAACAGACTTTGAGTTTGTTATTTCAGAAATCATTCCTGGATTCCTCTTTGTTGGCCCTGAAATTGAAACAGCTGATCATGCAGAACAATTACAACAACGCCATATTCGACGTGTGCTCAACATGGCTGAAGAATGTAGCGATGACATTATTCGAAACAGCAACGCCATTGTATATCGAAAGATTTCTGCCAGAGATACCGTTGAAATGAAAAACATTGATTGGGTCATGATGGAAGCTGTTTGCTTTATCGGTATGTATCGATGCAACACGTGTCAAATGATATACACCAATTAACACATCTAAATTAGAGGATGCAAAACGCCATCATGAACCTATCTACGTCCATTGCAAGGCTGGAAAATCACGCTCAGTGACAGCTATCTTGGCGTATTTGGTCTCATCTGAACGCTGGACGCTCAAACAAGCTTATCGCCATGTCATCAAGGCCCGTCCCAACATGTCGCCCAATATTGGATTCATTGCTGAGCTAATGAAAATGGAGGGTCGTGTGCACGGACGTGTAAGCAGCTTCATGGAAACCGATTGGCAATCCTCTTCCATGCCTAGCCCAGAATTCACTCGTGAACTAAAGGAGCTCGAACTTGCATGGCAACAAACACCTTGTGAACCAGTGCCTTCCATTGCTCTAAAGTAAGGATCTCGGCTATCCATGGATGATGAATGACAGCATACACATTCCCATTCACACATACAATCACACACACACACACACACCAATTATTCATTCTCAACCCTCTGCATTGTATATAACAGCTTCCCTGTCGCCTTATACCAATCCTAGCAACCATGCTTTACACACACACACACACACACGCTTAACCAGCCATTGCAATTCTTTCGTTATTACACTATTCACTTGTGTCTTTCCCCCAATATTTGGATTCGATCCTCTTTTTTTTTCCTTTTGCGTTTTCAACAGTTATAATAAAACCATAATTTATGTTTCCACTATCCACTATGAAGCTGCTTCTGATATCTCTTCCTTTTTGTCTTCCTCGGGTTGTTTGTTTTCCTCTATCAAAGCAAAGAATCAATAAATGTGTACATAGAATGAGCTCAGCAGGTGGGTGTCGACTTACCATCAGGCATGTCATGCATCCATAATGTCAAATTATCTCTTAGCAGTTGCATAATCAAGGTGGAATCCTTATAGCTTTCTTCACTAAGGGTATCGAGTTCGGCAATGGCATCATCAAATGCTTGTTTGGCCAACTGACATGCCTTTGCAGGGTTGTTTTTGATCTCATAGTGGAACACGGAATAGTTGAGTGCAAGTCCAAGACGAATGGGATGTGTAGGCGCTAATTCAGTGACAGCTGCATTGAAGGCGTCTCCGTATGCATCACCCGATTTATCCGCAGCAGACGCTCGTTGATCATCCGTAAGGAACTCGGCCAAATAACGCAAGTAATCACCCTTCCTATATTATACGAACACATAAATCAGCCCATGTTTCACCAAAATAGGGCGTTGTTATTGTTACTTACATTTTGAGATAAAACACCTTGGCTTCACCATTGCTAGCGTTTCCAATCAAATGCGTGTCCAACACGTTGAGAATGTCATCACACACGCCACGTAGCTCGGTTTCAATCTTGCTACGGTATTCTTTGATCATTGCCACATGGGAGTCGTTGCCCTTGGATGCTTCCTTTTGCTCGATAGATGATACAATTCTCCATGATGCACGGCGTGCTCCAATCGAGTTTTTGTACGCCACACTAAGAAGATTACGCTCTTCCACCGATAACTCTTGGCCAAGGGCAGCGACGTGTTTCATGTTTTCAACCATTTCTACAAGCATCAACAACGCGTGAATATAGATAAAGGAAGTAGTAGTGTCAATACACACGCACCTTCATAGCGTTCAGCTTGTTCAGCCAATTTGGCCAAGTAGACGTAATCTTCACGAGAGGTCATTGGAATGGGAGTGAGTGATGAGAAGGGAAAGAAAGAGAGAGAGGAAAAGGAAGATGCAGGTTAAAGCAAAAGGGATCTCTCTCGGAAGGGAATGTCCGAGTTGCAAGTGTTACAAGTGCGACAATGCGTGAAAATGAAAGCCTCCTTCTCTCATTTGATCCCACACACACACATACACACGCACTCATTGAACCCCACCACCACCACCACCATCATCACCCTCTTCTCCTATGATACACGTATTACACAAATCCAGGGACACACTTTTTTATCCTGTCCCATCATGCATTCAGGCACACAAAAGAATAAAGTGACATCACCATTTACACTTTTTACAGTATTGACATGTGTAAGTACAACTAGTCAACCGTTGCCATGGAGACACACACAACACTATGCTACAACAGCGAACATGGCCCATGCTGGGGTACCAGCTATAACCCGCCATCATCACAGCCAAACATGTACAGGTTTCAAATGGCGTTTCCCCCCGCTCACGCGTATAGCATTCCCATCCAATGAAATGACACCGTATTACCTAATCGCCCCGCGGGGCAAATATGTTTAAAGCCTTCCGAAAACTTCCTCTTTTCACATGATTGAATGAGACGCAAATTAGATTATAGTTTTATAGCATATAGAATCGTCAGCAGGGGGAGGAGGAGGGCATATAAAAATCAAGATGTGAAAGAAAAACAAGGGTAACAGAAGAAATCTAGCAAACGAGTACAACAAAAAGGTGTGCTGTAATGTGTATGCATATGGCGTGTGTGTGTGTGTAGAGATAGATATATATACATAGCAAGCAAATTTGGTTACATGGGTAGGCTTGCATGGTGTTGTTGTTGTTGCTGTACCCGGCTGCAATCAGGTAAATGCTCACCGCGGTATTTAATAAGGTACTCGTCATTGCCTTTCCATGTTACAGTCTTATTCACAGGACACCCCTATTATTATTTGTTTGGATCAGCAAGACGCAAACGGCTTATCTTTTGGTTGTTTATCAAAACTTACCCTGATGCTGTTTGAGCATTTGTAATAGACGCTCTTGTTGCCTGTTTTTTTCTGCACAGTGTTGCCATTGTTCTTCCACGAGTAGCCATCAAGATATGGGTATTCACGAGTTTCGACAATTTTGGTGATGGCCTGCATCTCCCGACGTCGTCGAGGTCGTTGTTGTGGTGCAAAATAAGGGTCATATCGACGGATCGCTGGCAAAGGATGATAGGATGGTGGTGGTGGCGTATTCGTGTGATGGTTATTGTTACCTGAGGGTAAGGTGTATATGCCATGATCATCCATTAATGGTGACAGCGTAGTAGCAGTTGGTGTCTTTTCCATTGAATAAATCGGTGGCTGTTGTTGTTGTTGTTGTTGGAATATACCACTGCCAGCAGTGTTGGGTGTGGCAGGCATCGAAGATGAAGATAACGATGATGCACATGACGTTACGACGGTGTTGTTGGTAACATGGGGTGAATGATGTTGTTCATCAACATGGCTTACAACAGGTGTAAATGCGGTTGGACCAGTCGATGTGGGTGGCATGGGTGAAGAAGATGTCATATGTAACAAGGATGGACGACGAGCTGTAGAGAAAGCATTGGGATCCATATCCATACTCGAATGACGTGCAGAGGTAGTAGTAGGGGTCATCATTCTTGGATCGTCATTGTTGTCGTTCGCTGATGTTGAAGGAAGAGGAGCTGTTGTTTTTTGTTGTAGCATGATCAAATCGAGTTCTTTGGAACGCAACTTTGCTTCTTCAGCACGACGTTTATCTTCTTCCAACTTGCTCTGTAAGATCAAACGAAGCAATTCAGGTTGTGATTGATAATAGAAAATGACATCCTGTAACTCCGAAGGCATTTGTTGTTGCTGCTCAGAAGATGGCCTCTTGGATGAGGAGAATGGAGGTAGTTGATCATGCTGATACAATGGTATCGACTTGCTGGGAGCAGTTGGGAAGCCATTCATTTAGAGGCAAAACAAAAGAGAAAGAAAAGGAAAATAGCAAACAACGTACGTGCGTTAAGTTTTGAGTCTGTTTCCAAAATCTCCCGCCACCACGTTTCTTCTCAGGCTCGGGTGAAAACCCCGCCAAACAACCCAATTATCCCCACATCCTGTGCCTTGGAAAGCGGGGTGGGATGATCGAAGAATAACATATCCCGATCGTGCCGGCACAGCCCGTTCTGGTACGACAATGTATACAGCACATTACTCTCTTTTTCGGTCATTGCCGTGGAAAGCTATAGCTTGTTTTTGTCGTATCAGCTACTACTCTCATGCATGTATTATTCACATCTCATACCACATCTCCCCATAATGTGGATACGGATGATAAATTTTCGTATCCAATCTTCCAATGGGTCATGTTCCCGAAATACACCTTTTGCAGGAAAAAATCGGGTCCCTCACAATCCCTTTTGCAAAATACTCGTCCAAATTCTACCATGTCACACACAGAGATGGGATCTTGAATAGCTCTTTTTTAGATAAGGATAATGGGTCTATGTACACTATGAGGTATGATATGCATCACACATGTTGTTGATGGGTAAACATGCAAGGTATTTGCACCAGGAACAGATCTATATATACCATCATTGTTGATCCATCATTAGCATTCTTATCATTTTGGGAAAGAAAACAATAGCACTTACGTCTTCCGAGCTACGTCCACTGTAGAATAGGTTGATCATGCCATAAAACATGCCTGCTAAACCAGCCAAAAGTACAAGTCGAATAACCCACAAAATGATTGTAGATGTCTTGGTGTGTGATGGAATAGGGAAGAAGATAATGCCCGAAATGAGCCCTGCGACAAATCCACCAATATGGGCAAAATTATCCAAGCTAACATTCATGCATCATCAGCCAAGCGATTCGAATGGTCACATTGCAAAATCACTTACCCAGGTAGTAATCCAAAGACAAAACTAATCACTACATGGAACAATCAGCATGGAAGGAATTCGTTGTGTAGCAGCAGCTTGTACCACTTACGGATCAAAAAGATGAGCTTGGTCAATTCCCATGCTGGATGTAAGACAACCTTCCACTTGGTAAAGAGATCGATAAACAACAATGCAACAATGCCAAAGAGAGCACCTGAACATCCCATTGAAGCTATGTAGGTACAACAAACCCCAAGTTAGGATCATCTATCTACAAACTCATCCCCAACATACCATTGCCCACGGGTGTAAACACGCCTCCAAAGATGAAACCAAAAGCGCCTGAAGCCAACCACACGATGGCATAGCGAAGAGGATTCATGAATCGTTCCATACTTGCACCGAGTGAGAGATGAACAATGATGTTGCATAGCCAATGGATAACACCCGAATGCAAAAAGATGGCTGATAAAAAGCGATACCATTGATCTGGTACACTGGGATCCTTGAACTGGGTCATGCCACAGACTTCTTGTAAGGTACATGGAGAGCCATTGATGGTCACGTTGGTTTGCGTAGGAGTGAAAACAGGTGCGCTTGTGCCACTTTGGCCAACGTCAGTCATGTTGGGACATTGGAATGCGCCATCTACCGGGTAACTGGAGGTTTCATGCATGCAAGGTACAAAACGTGCTCCCATAAGAATCAATGTCTAATTTTTTTTCCACTCAGCAACTGCAGCAGTCTTTGTGCAACTCATCAACCCACATGTTGTCTCTGTTTCTCTCCTTATCCCGTTTACCCTACTTACATTGGCTGAGGGACCGATCATGATATTAAAAGGTGATGTCTCAATCACATTGCCAGTAACTTGCTTATTGTAAACAAGCTCGTAAATGAGAACGGCAAGCATACCAAGCGCGGTGATGTAGGTGAATACTGCTGGCCATTGTCGTGTTGTCGCCACTTGCACATTCACAGGAACAGCTTGATGGGGTGGTGGGTAATAATAGCCAGGTTGTTGTTGAGGATAATATCCATTGTAATAGTTGTTGTTGTTGTAGGGTTGTTGAGAAGGGGGTGGATAGGGGCTGGACGCTTGCTGTGGCCCTGGTGAACGGTTGTATAGACTTTGGTCTACTAGATTCTCGCGCGATTGAGAGACTTGGTTATCGTGAGGAGGTGGTGTGGGTGGTTTGAAATGTACAGCTCGATCCGGTGTCGATGACATTACAGGGCTGGAGGCGGTTGGTCCTTGCTGAGATGAGGAGGGATCCCGATCGTTATCTCGGTTTGAAGAGTTGAACATGCAGGAATGAAAAAAGTAAAAGCAAAAGAGATAGCTTTGCCGTACCAGCGGGAAAGCAACGAAAGATAAATGAAAAGATACAAAAGAACAAACGAGCCGTTGAGGGGTATACAAGTCAACAGAGAGTGTGCGTGTTATATTTTTAGCACCTGTTCAGCCATCCTTTTCCTCATGTCCTATTGTCACCCAGACGATGCCATAAGGCATAAACCCCATGAACTTCATATCTTTGATGTGCTTTGATAAGTTGTGATGGATCCTGGTTTGGTCTTCTTTCTGCATCGTTTTGTTGCATAGCAATGGTATCCATGCTTATCGGATGTATCGGATCTGTTCCTTTGCAATCCGTTGTCGCCAAGGACAAAATGCAAATCTTGATCTTGCATTCTGTAACACAAACCATCGTGTTCCCTTTAGCACCGCACAGCCTACTTTTGTGTACAGCTGCAAGTTTGTTTCTGCCAAGACAAATTCTTCATTTCAGCCATGTCAACACCCCCAATATAGCACGCTGAGCATAACATGATCCTGCTCTCACTCTCAAAATACCACATGATGACTTCATAGAGAGGATAAGGAATACGCGTTTAATTCTATATAGATAAAATAGACACTATACTACTCTTTTGATCCTCCACGTATGGTACAAAAGACATCAGGATCAAGCTTCCTCTTGTTTACCAGCAGCTGTCAACTTTTGGAGCTTGTCTTCGAGAGATTTAAGTCTTCCTTCGAGCTTCTCAATCAATTCTTGATTAGCCTTGCTTGAGGCATCTTTGATGTCTTGATGATACAATTCATACAACTTGCGATCCAACCACGATTGGTCATCTTCCGAATAAAGATATCGTGTATAGGCCACATCATTGTAACTGGATTTGACACCAAGGCTGACCAATGATTCAACAGCCGTCATTCGTACCAAGAAGTTGGGGTCACGTGCCAATTTCACTATAAAGGTACTTGATTGGTATCGGCCAACCCTCTAATGATCCTTCCAAAAGTGACACTTACCAAGTGTTTCCTTTGCCTGCTTTTGCAATCGATCGGTTTGCCAGCTTGTCGAGTAAGCCAATCCATCAACAGCTTGGAAGCGTGCTCGCATTGGTTCAATGTTGTAACCAACTCGTGAAATGAGATACTGGAAGGCTTCTTCACTACGATGATAGCCAAGCGCTGGATAATAAAAAAGGTTCGAGGTGAGATACACAACAACACGATAGCCTATTCTATGCTACCAGGTACCTACCTTTCAATGCTCCACCACGAATTAAGCCATGCTGACCAATCTTGCTATCATCTTTGGCAACCTTGAGAAGATACTCCAAATCTTCATCCCGGTGCTGCTCAGCAAGTACAACCAATAGAGCTGCATGTGCACTGAATGTATAGGGGATGGTGATCAATTACTGCGTATAGACATGATAAAGTGATTATCTTACCGATAGGGAAGCTCATCGTGGCGGGAAAGCCGTTCCAAAGCTGCATCACGGATATGATTATCTTCAATTCGGGCCACGGAAGCGATAGTCCACAATGCCATTGGGTCTTTTTCATTCTTAAGCACATGGGCTAGGATTTGCAAGCTTTGTGCACTCTTCAACTTGGCAAGCGCTGACGACACTATTTTCATGTATTAAGAAGAGTGATCCTTTCATTGCTTGTCTCATATTTACCTTCAATGCGAACTCCATAGAATGGCTCCTTGACAATGTGATCGGCGACAAAGCTTAATGCTGGATACGTTCCCAATTTCACGAGCTCATTGTATGCCCAAACACGACTCTGTACATCCGCCGCCTCGGTAGCAGTATGTTGGAGCACTGATTCACCAGCTGACATCTCAAGGGTGTAAAGCAATTTCATTTCTGGATCAACTCTCAATACTTTGGGCTGAGCATCCTTGCTGTTGAGGTGAATGGTGGCCATTGCAGTTGCCTCTCGATCAAAAGTGAGCGTCGTATTGTACACTTGGCCCTTGTCATCCGTCAATTCAATCTCCATATCCAAGCCGAACAAAGGAATGTTGTCATTGTCGGAAACTTGCGTTTGGGTCAAAGAAATACGTGCAGTGCCATTGGCAAGATCATGGTCAAACGAGCCCTTGAAGGTAGGATATCCCTTTGAGTAAACCCATTCATCAAAGAAACGTTGCAAGTTGAGTTGGGATGCTCGCTCCAAACATCTCTGAAAATCGCTTGTTTGAACGGTCGACTTTGCAAACTCATCGATATAAAGCTTGACACCAGCCCAAAACGCTTCGTCACCAAGCTTCTTTCTAAGCATGTGGATACGCCAAGCGCCGCCAGGATAGGTGTGGCCATCAAACATGTCCCACGAGGAATCATATTTGCGAGTAACAATGGGACGCTGGGGAAAAGATAAATGTTAGACCTTGTGTGTGGCAATGATCCTATAAAGTACGATACCCTACCATGTACTTTGCACATTCCTTGATGTATCCTTTGGCATTGGTCATCATCTCATATCGAAAGTCGTTCTCGGATTTCTTATCCTGTAACCAGCCTTGTGCACATATCATCAGACATCATCCGCATCATCATCATCACATTTCCTTGTACTTACATGATTCCATATAGGTTGCCCAACTTTCCTGCAAATGACATAAATGTGTCAGTATTTCCATATTTGACATGGTTGCTACAAGCCTCACCTTGAGCCAAGCATGTTCGAAATGACGAATGACCAAAAGATCACCAAAATAGGTGTGGGCTAAAATGAGTGTTACAAGAGAGTGTGAGAATCTTTGGGTGCTGCTGCGGCTCCTCTACCCCCGAAATATTCGGGGAAGCACTTACCCATTTCGTGGACATTGACAAGATCCGTCAAATATTTGCGTTCCAATGCATTCTTCTCATCAATGACAAATGTATCGGTCCAAGTCACCTAAACAAGATGCATCAGATCATCCATCAGCCTTGTAGACAGACCCCTTCTTCTTACCAAAGAGATGTTCTCCATTGCGCCACGAATTGCTGGCAATGCAATCTGGTAATACTTTGGCCATGGGACTAAGTATGGGTATGTTTTTGTGTCATTTAGCATGCGTGTAACGCGTGTTGTTTGGGGGGGGTGTGGGGGAAGGTCTGGAAACTTACATGTAACGCCCACTTTAGCTTCGAGCCATCGGATCATCTCTGGCGTCTTGTCAAACGCTCTTTCAAGATCAGCTTGTTTATAACCTTCGGCAGTAAAGTACTATGGTGCGTATGTTGTGTGTGGCGTCAATACAACGATGTTGCAATCATTTTAGCTACATACCTTGATAGGTCTGCCATCCACTTCACCAGCATCAACCGAAATGAATTCACCCACGGCAAAGCATACGAGATAGGATGGGCTACATAGTAATAGTAACAATCAATAGCCTGCATAATAATAATGCACCAATCCTTGTACCTTACCATGGATAATCAAGTTGCCAGCGCGTTGTAGTGTAGCCATCCTTTGTTTCATCCGACAGCAATTTGCCGTTGGCCAAAGAAGTGTACTTTTGAGGGGCCGTAATATCCCATGTCAACGTCGTGCGCACTGTTGGATAGTCGACAGTAGGTAGCCAATAACGCGCTCTACATACATAAAGCATTAACACGCTATGCTGATGGCATCAGTAGTAGTAGTAGTAGCAGCAGCTTACTTTTCAGTTTCATGATCTGTAATCAACCAGCATGGCTGTGCGCCCATGATGGAATCCTCGTTTTGGAAATAGAGACCAGCAGTGGGATGACTGATGATATAGTCGATGGTGACTTTACGCTGTTCGTCCTTGGCAAAAGGCGTGTCCCATTTGAGCTGAATGCGATGACCGTCGTAGCTGAATGAGGCACCGGAGACTTTGACATGTTGGAATGCTTCTGCATTGAGGGCAGTGGTAGAGGAAGACGCGTTGCATGAAGGCAAAGACAAGCCATTGTGAGCAAATGTCGTTATGACTTTGGCCTTGAGAGTCTTGTCATGCAGATCATCCAGATGCAAAGAGATGTCTAACAAGGAGGAGTATAATAGTAGGGGGATTAGAGGGGAGGAGAAAGGATAATGCACGTGTGCAAAAGAGAATAGTATTCTTACCAAGATGAATGGGCTCAATGACGGTATCAGGAGCATATTGATTAACGGCATTTGCCGAAGCAAAGTATGATGACGATTTGCTCTTACTGCAGATGTGAGGCATCGGGAATAATGAGAAGAAGAAGGCACAATGATTGAGCACGGTCCTGGGAAAAGAGGAAAAGAGGGGAAAGAGCCAGGGTTGTCGACTGACATTTATGCCGCGGAGCAAAATTAAGGTTTAGGTAAAGAGCGGCGAGGTCTTGCTCACACACACACACACACGCACACACGCAGCACATCGATGACATGCGGATCCATCCAGGTACCTCCTCCAAGGAGAAAATTATCCTAGGGCCATCATCAATTCTCCACCATGCTCAACAAAGGAGTCAAGTATAATAATTCATGAATGAATGATCCACCTCATTATTATTTTTCGTTCAATAAAAAGTCGATGGTCATTGTCCGTGCGATCGCTTTGAAGATTTTTGGGATACGCTTTCTGCTAATGAATCTGCCATTCAAACCAGTTTTATGGCGCATACTATACTCAATGCTAGGAAAATGCATGTCTTGTTATTGCCACGAACATGGCCGCAAGAAAGGGGAAGGAAACGTTAGGATCCCCACTTTACATCCATACCGAGTATAGATCACCTAGCAATAAAACCATGTATATATCGTTTACTTGTCAATTTACATGCCATGATCGTGATCAAAGTGCGTGTAACTATAACTGACTTTGTTGACGAGGCTACTCGAAAAGGAAAAAACGGACGAAATAGGGCAACCCACAGTTCATCTGCACTTTTGGGTAAAGCATCATCCATAATCACCATCATTCTTTTTTCGAGACAATGATACAAGCATTATGATGACTAAATCTAGTACATTCCCATTGCAGCAATATATGGGGTCCCCTATAGCCAAAGCTGATGTATCATGCAGGAACAGCCTCTTCTCTCAACAACCATGTTGCAATGGTCCAATGCTTCCTGGGGCCTGCTATGATGCATTTGGGTCAAAGTGCCTGTTGGGGAAACACACCAATAATAAAAGAAAGGGAAACAAGGAAACAAAGAAACACACAACGTGGATACCAAGTGTATTCAGGGACATCGCGTGGATGGGTGTGTACTATTACAAGAAGCCTTATGAAAGGTGATAGGAGTACATACCAAAGGGACATTACGATGTTCTGCTGTCATCTTTACAGCCCACAAAAGGAGTGCTTGTCAGGAGTTAATCTCTATACCCGCAGCAGCAGCAGCAGTGATGATGATGATGATGATGATGATATCTGGCAGATCCCCAATAATACTTATGATGCTATCATTGTGTCATTGAATCACCCTTTTCCCCATGCATATGCGTTTTATTTTTTCTGGATTGACGGATCTATCATCCCCTAATACTCGTTCATTGTCTCCTTGAGTAGCAGATATAAATACCAGAGCCTTTGTTCATTTATTTTTCTTTCTTCACAATCCACGACTACATCATTCTCTTAACATGGATATCAAAAACTTACTTTGTCCTTCTCAACATACTGCCAACACAATGTTACCTATCGACAACGACGACGACTATAGTATCTATCCTGGCGTAGTTCAGCAACAACCTAACTGGTCCTCGACACTCTCATTACCCGAATCGGAAGACAATGGTAGTAGTCCTGCCATGTCATTTGTCAAATCGTCGCCTTCCTCATTCAAGACGGCAACATTGAGTTCTCCACCACCCGGCTCACCTATTATCCCTCCTTTGCCAACTTACCCAACGATTCGACGTCAACACAAGGGTGCTCAGAGTCGAGTGCCATGGACACGGGAAGAGGATGAATTACTACAACGTGGATACAATCAAGGTTTATCATGGGCAATGATCTCGTCAACCTATTTGCCTCATCGTTCACGTGGTTGCTGCTGGGGCCGTTTCAAGACGCTTCAAACCAAAACAATCGAGCATCGTGAATGGGACGATAATGAAGACGCACTTTTGGATATGGCACTCAGGAAGCATGCCGATCTTTTCAAACATGCATGGAGACTCGTATCACATGAATTAGGCACCAAGCGTTCCTGGCGTGAATGCGAATCACGATCCATCAAATTATCATCAGGTCACATGATCCGTAAACGACATCTTTATTAAGCTTGCACCACTCATTGCTGTCGATACCCTCCTCCATCATCACGATACCTGCCCCCATCATGTACATACCATTGTATTCTTTGACATTCACACACACACACACAACATCATTGCCTGCTAATAGTTTAGTATCCCCTTATTTTTCTTTATCAATTTCTTTTTCTCTCTTCGTGAATAGAAACCATCATCATCTAGTACATTTTATATTCATTGTCGCTTTTTTATTGGATATGGATATCATTGGGGTAACAAGTAGTAGTACTAGTAGTAGTCGTCGTTTGCATCATCAATAGCCGTTGTATCGGTCATCATGATTGTTGTCAGTGGAACCAAGGTGTCTGATAATGTTCACGGCTGACGAAGAAAAGGGATTGCGGTTTTGAGTTCGTAGATCCGATCCTGGTGTGGATGATGATGCTGGAAGGCTGCTATTGAGTTGTCTGTTCAATCGTAGACCTCGTTGGAAGTTGCCTCGTGTTGATGCAAGATAAAGTGAGAATGAGCGTGTTTGTCCATCATCCACGGGCACTCTTCTTAATTGTGCATAGGCTGCCGAGGGATCCAATAATGCATAGTTGAGATAAAGCACACCGGCCCATGGACTACGAACATTGGGTGCAATGCTGGCGAGCTTTTGTTGCCATTCTTGACCAACCTAAAAATAGATATTTGTGAGATTTGGCTCGCACGCATAAAAAGAATGGGTCTGCCTACTTACAAATTCTGGTATACGTATGTCATCGGCAAGGGCTGGTGTCATTGGAAGTTGTTGAATGCCATGAATATACTCGACATAGCGTCCGAAATAAGTGGTCTAATGTCATTATAGTGTGTCAGCCATTTTTGCGTACATTTCACTAGTAGTTGTGATACTTACATAGTCGGCCTTTTGCTCAAAGTAGATACCAATCACCTTGTTTTGGATAATGTTCCGTGGTCGATTCTTGTTGTTGTCGAGCATCCAAAAGTATTCATAGGTTGTTCTCTTGGTAATGGCCAATTGAAGTGCCGCGAGATTAACAAGTGCATCATTGTTGGTAGCCAATCCCCAGAGTTTTGTGCCCCAGTAGAAATTCACAGACTTTTGCATCGAACGTCAATCAAAAAGGCATGTACAACAAGCAACCCTTCTCCTTTTTCCTTTACCTCTGGAATCGATTCTTGATCACGACCATCCAATGCGCCATTGATCTTGATACCACCAGCCCAACTATGTCCTGCAAACCAATCCCAGTTCCTGAATGGTGCATAATACTGATCATTGTCCACTGGTGTATTGACGTCTCGGATAAGCGTTTCGGTCCATTGAGTAATCTCCTCTGATCTCCAATGAGGATCCAAGTAATGAATGATAGCAGCTAGTATACGTGTGCGTTAGTAACTTTTGTATGATTCCCTTGAATTCATCTCCACCTCCACCTTACCCGTAACAATCAAGTAGCCTTGATGATAATGATGATCATTGTACAACGAATGACCAAACTCAGCATTGACATCGCCTTTGCCACCCATGGAAGTTGGGAGACCATCTCGTGCAACAATGCCCCTGTAGACGCTATCATATCGGAATGGATCATGCTGCTTGTTTTCAAGGTATGGTACGAATGCATTCTTGAGCTTTTCCAAAGATGTTGCAGCGAGTTCAGGATTGCGTAGTTGAGTGAGCTCTGGTTTGTTGAGAACGAGCGCCAACATGGCAAACTTTTGTAGTCCTTTGCCTGAAAAATAATTGTCTTCCAACAGGGTCTCTGCTCGATAATCGCTTTGTAAATCCTTATCCATGGCGGCCATGATTTCATTGATAGCTGAAGCAGGTGCTGCTGGATTCAATGGAAGCCATTCCACAGGGCTTAACGACGCCTCATGCAAAGACCAACGAGATCCCAATACAGCTGTCATGGCACCCTTTGTCGCTGATTGTAACGAAAGTCGTGTCCTTTGTGTATTGGTCAAGGAATCCAAATGATGTGGATATGCATACATGAGGAGCTTGTCTGCTGAACCGCCTTGAGTCTCCCATTCGATATGGTACTCGCCTTGTTCTCGACTGCCTTGGGCACTGAGTCTACCACCCGTTGGCCATACACCACTACTGCCATCTAATGTCGACTCGTCGCCAGCATTGGGAAGCTTTGCAACACGAATGGGGCCATTGTAAGGACGCGATGCCACAAGGTTTGAGGTGCCTTCTCTGCGGAGCTCAAGAGGTTGATCACCAAGTGCATAAATAAGGAACGTCGATGTGGGATTGTCGTTCATGGATATCTTAAACTTGCGACCCACGAAGCGTTCATTGCCTGAAGAGGAATCGGCATCGACACGAATGATGGCATGTTGGGTAAAGAACTGCGGTGTCAAATTGTGATAGATGGCTGTAACATATGCCATGCCACGCACCAGCGGGAATTCAATACGGCGTTGATCACCAGGAGCAGTAGATAACTCCAAGTTGGCAGAAAAATGATCCCACGAAGTGACTGATTGACTTGGTCTTGAGCCTTGGCCCCATTCACTACAAGTAAAGCGAAGATCCACCACAACGCTATTGATCATGTATCCTGACTCTGTATACGGCACATCATTCATCGGTGGATATGATCCAAATACCTACATCATGCATGCATGCAAAAGAATCAACATAAACATAAATAAAAGTGTGAATGTTATCATACCTTATTCGATGGCTGTCGTATGCTGAGACCGGGGTTGCCTCCATATCCATCAAAGATCCGAAGGGTATAAGGATCAGGCGTTGTGGGTGCAAGATGCTCCACGCTGTCGTAAAACAGGTTACTGATCCACGAATTGGTTGGCACAACATTGTTAGAACGTGAGTCAGCGTATTCTGGTGGGTATGGATGTTGTATTTTAGGGAACAAGTTCGTGTTGGGTGCGCTTTGTGATAATGGGACAAGGAGATCAATCATTGCCGTATTTGCTGATGAAAAGGGTGCAGCTGCGACTTGTGAACTCCACGACATCATATTGTGGATTGCTGCTGCTGCAGCAACAACGTTGGAGATCCTCATCCCGATGCACAAATATTTTTTGGGAATAGATCAATTTGAAAGACCCGTTGATTGTTGATAATCGTGCACGTTTTTATGCTGTACCTTTGAGGAAGAACAACAAAAAAAGAGAGATCTCGAAGATTTATTCACTTCATCGGCATTATGCGCATGTTGCATTATCACTCGGAGAATAAGCATCCGCGTTCCTGTTATGTGTCTACTATCTTTTACGGCTGTCCTGGCTTTTTTTTTCTTCGAAAAATGTTTTGAAACTGCCTAATCCCCTTCTTTTCCCTCTTGATACGTAATACCCGCCAAGGTCAGTAATAGGCGCATAATGGTACTATACAAGAGCAGTCGTCGAGCACAGCATGACGATTGATGATTGCTATGTACCGATGTTCAACTTTATGGCAAGACGAATGAGATCCAACAACGTGTTTACCTCTCATACAAACAATAGGAAGAATAGTATTGATACGCTCATCAAAAAGTCAATCCCTGATAATAACGGAGCAATTCACAGCATCCGACAACATGATGTAATATAGTATGCCATATGATCATCACGATCACGGTTGTTTGTTTTGAATAGCATAGAAATTTGTAACCCATTTGCCATCCATATCTACAACAAGAGACTACCTTTATAGTAAGCTGCCCTGGAATTGTTTTCAGGGCAGCGAACAAATCAATCCAATCTACTTTTTAATTTCCAGTTCGCTTCAACCCATCTTGTACTATAAAAAGCTTGAAGACAAACAACATCAGTGTCACTCTTATCCTTCCTTACGGATGCAATAAGCATTTTGGCTCATTAACCATATCATGGTCAACCTGAAAAATTGCATGCGGTCTGTCATAGACGAATCTTACTATAGGGGGAGGATCCATTATGCACCCTCCGCCAATAGGATTGGTCTTTTGAGTCGCGTACCACAGCTTTGTTACACCAACCCCACCCTCTGCATCTTTGGCTCTATTGTAGTCATACTACATGACAATGGGAGAGGGTCTTCCCGCTAAATTTCACTTTTTCGGATTCGGACCAAT